>NW_020950758.1:5256366-5370375 GCF_900497805.2 Vombatus ursinus | reverse complement strand
AGAAAGAAAGAAAGAAAGAAAGAAAGAAAGAAAGAAAGAAAGAAAGAAAGAAAGAGAGAGAGAAAGAAAGAAGACAGGTAGATAGAGAGATAAAGAAGTAGATAGATAAATATAAGTAGATAGATAGATAGATGGATAGATAGGACAAGAGAAAGGTTATAATAGATTGTAATAAATAATACATTAAGTTGTGGGGCAGCTCAAAACCTGAGAGGTTTGTAGCTGGTCATTGATACATAATAAAGGCATAGATGTGCCCTCTGGGTAATGGATAATGGCCTTGTCTCCTTTTGTTCCTGCATATCAAACCAAAGAGGTTTTAGAAATCCTAAATCACCTAGCAGGCAAAGATAAAAGACCGTTATTCAGCCACAGGTACAGGGTGTTCAAATGCCAAATTTCATCTTCTCCAGGGGCCTCTTCCTGACTTTGGAAGTAGCTGGCTGTGATAGCTTAAATCCCACCTTCTGTAAGAAGTTTTTCATGATCCATCCCCTTTATTCTTGTGGCTTTCCCCTGTGAATTATTTCTAATTTACCCTTTACATAGCTACTTGTACATAGCTGTTCACATGTGCAATCTCCCACTAGACTGTGTGCTTGCTGGGGCAGGGATTATTTCCCCCTTGTATTCCCAGTATTTAGTACAGTGCCGGGAACATAGTAGATGCTTAATAAATGCATATTGACTCATTAATAATAACTTGAATTTGCAGGAGATATTCTTGTACAAAAATGGACTGTGCCTGCTCACTTCTGAGATTCCTTCCCATTTTCAGGATCTGGCTTTTTTTCTTTAAAAGAAATGACTTCTGAAATGAATAAGGGGTCAAAGGATATGAGCAAGTTCTCACAGGGTGAACTGCAAACTACTCATCCCCTTTTGGAAAATTGTTCCAAAACACTAATAATAAGACAAATGAAAATAAAAGAAACTCCAGAGTTTAATCTCACACCTGGCGGATATGATAAAAATGGGAATAGACCTTGGGGAAGAGATTTGGGAAAGATGAATTCATGAATGCACTCTTGGTGGGACTGTGAATCAGTACCATAATTCTGGAAAGCAATTTGGAATTAGTCTAAGAACATTGCTTGGATGCTGATACTCTTTGGGAGATCCCATTGCTAAGTGTATATGCCTTAAGGACATAAAAAAACAAACAAACAAACAAACAAAGAAGAGAAAGAAATAGTCCATAGACACCAAAATATATATAACAGTATTTCTAGTGGTAGCAAAGAACTAGAGATCATGGAGAGTTCCCTAAACCAATGTAATCACAAGTCCTTACACAAAATAGGAAATAGTAACACCTGATGCTGACATAAAACTTCGAAGCCAAGGACCTTCTATACACATTAGCCTCAAAGCCCTGGTAGGAAATTGAGATGGGTATGATGATCACTGTTGTACAGACCAGGAAACCAAGGCTTGGAGATGTGAAATGGGTTTCCAAGGGGCTGAAACCAGGTGTATCTGGGTCCAAGTTTGGCACCTCTGCACACACACTTACATAGAATGTTAGCATAGGAAGGAACCTTTGAGAGCATCCTTCAAAGACCTTGGGCATAGCAGATGCTTCTTGGAATTGAATGGAATTCAATCCCTTCTCTCCCCAGTGTCCAGCAGGTAACACTAAGTCCCAGAAAGGAGATAAATCATGTCTATTTCCCATCACAAGTTTGTGGCAGAATGGGGACTAGAACCCAGAGATCAGGCCTCCTGAATGCCTAGACAGTGTATACCCTGTTGCCTGGATCAGAATGTAAAAGGACAGGAATAGGCCAAGTCTCCTTCATTTTAATACTACTCTACAGAAGGCCTGGGAGATAACTTGGTTGATTTCACAATAAAATAATACCTAAAACATGCTTTCTAGTAGTTGCTACCTTGTAATAAAGGATTCAAAATGACAAAAGATCTTCCCTTTGATTGTTTTGCCAGGTAAGTTCCAGTCCTTTCATTGGTGATAAAGAGAAATATAGGAAATTAACATGTTTTTATTGATTCCAATTCATTTTAGGGAAAGGTGAAGAAAGGAAAAAAAAAAACATGTAGACTATCATAGCAATCATAAAACTTCTGAGCCAACAAGAACTCCCTTTATTCTTCTTCTCCATTCTGATTAGCCTCTAGGTGTACTCCCTGATGCCCTCTTCATCCCTTGTAATTGAACAGGAATAAGCAGCCCTTCATGTTACTAAAACTAAACCATCCCTGGTTGTCCTGACCCCATTGTCTCTAAACTTCTCTCCTCCTCCTCCTCCTCCTCCTCCTCCTTCTCCTTCTTCTCTCTCTCCTTTTCTCCTCTTCCTTTTCCTTCTCATACTTTCTATATGACTCCTGTACAGATGACTTCCAAACCTCTCCCTGGACTCTAACCCCCTTTTCCCAATTGCCTGCTAACTCTCTCCATCTAGATGCCCTGCTAGTATGACAAATTCATTAAGTAGCCTTTTAAGACTATTCTTCTTGAGAATGTCTCTGTTTAAATTGATGGTGCCACCCTCCCAATCACTTAAGGTTAAAATCTTGGAATCGCCAAAGACTTCACTCTTCATTACTTCTCAATGTAGTAATTCCACAAGTTTTATCATTTCTTTTTCTGAACTAAATCATTATCTAAATCTGGATCCTTCTTTCTATTTAAATGATAATCACCCATGCTAGTACATGCCCTCATCTCTTTTTACTTAGAGCTCTATTTATAGCCTTCAACTGATCTTCCTGCCCCAAATTCTTCTCCATCTTGTCCTCCAGGCAACTGCTCCAATAATCTTCTAAACACTCTGCTATGACATCATTCCTTTATTTTCAAAACCCTTTTATGACTCCCCATTGTCTTCCAAATAAAATAAGACCTCTTGACTCAGGTATTCAAGGTTCTTAGGAATCTTCATTTAACCTGCCTGTCAATTCAACTAAACTCAGTAAGCATTTATTGAGTTCCTACTATGTGCCTGGTACTGGGTTGGGAGTTAAAAAGGATAAAAAAAGACTAAATGAAACCACCCCTGCCCTTGAGAAGATTATATTAAATTGAAAAATAAACAACATGTCCTCATATAGGTATATATTAAATCAATGCACAATAAGTTTCAATGGTGCTGGTGTACATCTAATAGGAAGGCAATCCATTAATAGAACAAAAAATCCAGACAGCACAATGGAAGGGTAAGATTGAGTGTACTAGGGATGCTGGAGGGATGAGGTTGATGCACACATGTTGAAGGAGATAAAAGTATTAGTAAAAAAAAAAATAAAAGGAGCTTCAGCACAGGCAGTCTAAAAACCACTGAAATTTGAATGAGATATAACCTCTGTGAAGACTTCTCAGGGTGGTGATGAAAAGACTGTCTCAAAACTAGAGATAAGCTCTGAGAGAGTGAACAGGCCATAAGTTTAATTTGGCCCCAAACCGTCCCCTAATTGCCACTGCCACATCAGCATTGGGTATACTAAATAAGGACATGTATGTTTGGATTGGCTATACCCTGTTTCCTTGTTCTTTGGGAATGGGAAAGATTTTCAAGCCTAGAATGTAAGCCTGCCTCCCAGCCAATGGGAGTAAGGGATAGTGGTGGGGTGGGAGTTTCTTGTTTGCATTAAGATATATAACCTTGCTTTGTCCTTTGTGCCTCGCCTCTCTCCTGCTGGTAGTGTACTGGAGGAGTAGACGGCTCTTCTCGCCAGATTGTAATAAAGAGTAATTTTTGCTTCCTTGAGAAGTCTCTGAGTTTAATTGTGTTAGAGTTGCTGTACCACACAGCTTTGGAGGTCCCACTGAGATTTTGCCCACTTGTGAGTGAGATCCCTATCTGGACCGGGGTGGCATGCCATGGGAGATTTCTCCGACAGTCCTCAGGTCAGATTTAGGGTGTTTTCACTCAGGTTGGGTGAGAGCTCGAAGAGGGAACTCAGGGAAGCAAAAATGAAGGAAAGTGGGGCAGCAACTAGATTTTGTGAAGTTGGGGCCCAGCCACAGGTAGCGATTAAAAGTACATTGTATCAGTCACATAAGTTGTATGTGTACAGCCCAGAGATAAGTGGCTCTCATGTCTCCTTATCAGTAGGTCTCAGACCTGGAGGGAAGGTGACAACCTTCATCAAATTTAACAACCCTCATAAAATTTAACAACCCTCATCAAATTTATTTATTGCTGAGTCCCTGACTCAGGGTGTTAGAGGCAACTCCGCCCAGCCAAATTTCTGGTGATGTTGAGAGAGAGGGCACTCAGGTGATTGTGGGGAGAGGGCGACCTCTTCTGTTGATTAATTGTTGAGTCTGAAATAGCAGGTCAGAAGCTGCCATTTGATATTTCGGAAGATAGCCCCTTAAGGGCTAGGTTTAGCAATTGGGATGAATTACCAAAAATATAGGGAACAGATTGAGTAATTAAGTGAACTATCAAAACAAAACAAAAAAAAAAGGACAAAAAAAAAAATATAAACAGGATTTGTTTCATGACTTTGTTTCTGTTTGTCATTTGTCTATGTGTCTGTGTAGTCTGAGACCCTGTGGGGTGTGGGAATGCAGCTGGATTTATAACTTGAAAAAAATGTTTTCTTTCTTTCTCTCACCCTCTCCCTCCCTAATTACAGCAGCCTCAAAGAAGTGGGTGGTTGAGAGAGAGAAAGAGAGATGCATACTTTGTTATTTAGGTTATATGATTGGTAAAAGGTGAGTCAAGAAGGATCTTTGAAGTGTCAGGTCAGAATTAGAAAGAAATAAGATATGTGCAGTTTTAAAGAGACTGCTCAAAGTCCATCAGAAAGAAAGGCAAGAAAGTTCAAGCCTGTAGGAATGAAAGGAGTCTGGGTAGAAAGAAAAGTATAAGCTATTTGCATGAACAGTGTGAACAGAGGGTTTGAGAGTAAAAAGGGTTGGAAGCTCTTGGAAAAAAAATTCTCTCTCTCTTTACATTCTAACTCTGGCCAAGTTTTTGAATGTGAAGGGAAAGACAAGAAAGAAAAGAGGAGAGTGCTTTTATTTGGATTTGCAATTCTTATGTCCCTTCAGAGTTCAAAGCTGCCCCACCCTTGGTGAGTGTAATTTGGTTGGGGGAGGATCTGGGTGACTTCAAGGGGTTTTAAAAAAATGTGTGTGAGGAAGCTTGACTCTGCTTTGAGTAGAAGAATTGAAAATGAAAATTTTGCAGTTCATTGTGATTGCAGATTTTTACATAAACTGAGCTGTTCAATTACTTATTGGAATTCTAGAGGCCTTCTGCCTAAGGGGAGAAAATTGATTCCATCCAGTTAACATTGATTCAGATTGCTGAAGTGTGAGATTCTCAGGTGGGTGGCTCTCTCTGATAAGCTGCTAAAAAGGACTGGGTACTTTTTCTTTGCTTTCTTAAGGAAGTAGGAAAGAAAGGGGAATTTAGAACAGGAATTGTCACCATGTGTCTTTTTAAGAGGAATATATAAATTTGTGGAAAATACTTCCTTTTAAAGGGCCAAGAGTATTGGAAGTAAAACAAAGATGTTTTTAAATGTTTATCATTAGTTATTATAAATTCAGATCTGATTGGATTTAAGTTTACTGCTCTAAAAAAAATAATAATGGTTGTTATGAGATGTGACATTATTAGTTAATGTTAAAAAGTTAAAAGTGTAATAAGAGTAATAAGAGCGATCATTTCTATATGTGATAATATGGAAATGCAATTGATGTTATCTGAAATTTATTGTTTAAGTTATTGCTGTATTTCTAAATTGTATTGTATTTCTAAAACTCTTAGATTGCAAAATCTGAGGGACCATTATGAGGTAGAAATGGTGTTGACCTGCAGTGGGTCTTTTAGTGATAAAGATGAGATAATTTGAAAACTGTTAAATACTTAGTGAGGTGTATTTGGTTATAAGACTATGATAGCAGATTTTATTTAAAATCTTGACTATTATAAAAATGTATGGTGGTTTAAAGTTATAGTCTCAACATATTAATGATGAGATGAATGATTTTCTGTACAAAGTGATTTGGAAAGACATCCATATAAGTTGATAATGGGTTGTTTCAAAGTTTATTGCAATTGTGGAAATAATTCTATAATGTATGCCCTGTGGCACAAACATATTTTATTGTGAAAACCTTATTGACATGTATTTGGATTTAATGAGGTATTCTCTCATATCAGGGCCTCAATTAGAAATTAGAAAAATATATATTTTTCTATCGAGGCCTTCTTTAGGCTAATGGCTGGGTTTGTTGGGGGATGGGCCATATGGGCCAGGCTCTAGGCTGCCTTCAACCAAGTGCCTAGATTGGGAGTGGCATTGAGGTTGAATGGGGAATCTGGATGTAGCCCGAGGCTATCAGACCAGTAGAAGACAATGATGGGCTAGCATAGATAATAATAACAAAAAAAAAAGCCAGTCTACAGGGGTGGGGGTGGCCCCAGGAGAATGTTGGACCTGGTGAAGGGGTCCAGAAAGAAAGATTTTTATTGAGTCTGTTTCAAGTTTTTAGTATACTGCTTATTAGTTCTGAATTTTCTTGTATGATGTAATCTGGTAAGCAATTGTATTAGTTATGTTGTTGGAAGGGCAATTTATTTTATGATCTGGAATGTTAGATTAAGAATTGTGCCTTCAGAGAAAAGAGAAAAAGGAATAAGTGGGGCTGTTGGGGCATTCTATATGATCCCATTTTGTAACATTTCCTTTTAAATACTGTAATTTAAGAAACGAGAACTTCAAAGTTTTGTCTATGTTTAAAGGGAAAGTTTTAGCTGGCATTATTTGACTCTCACTTGCGAAGTTTAAAATTGTTAACTAAGCTATTTGGAGTTACTGTTTAAGTGAAGTACTGGTAGAAGTATTTTTGTGTGTGTAAAGAAACTATGTAATTATGCAAAGAGATTTTGTAACATCTCAATTCTTATCAATCCTGTGCAGGAGTTTTGTGAGATGGAACTTTTACTGATTAAGTGGCCCATTGCAGATACCTCTGGACTAAAGAAATTAGGTAACTAGGAATTTTATGGTGATAATCATTTAAGATCAATTGAGCCCCAATAAGGGCCAAAAACCTGATCTGATCTTTTCTTCTTGAGTGAGCTAAGAATTCCCCTTCCTGTGTCGACAGTTAAAGCTGATCAAGAACATTCTTACGTTTATGAAATCTGATTTTACTCAGGATGTTATTAGGAACCAGAATATGTGTAGGAAGTTATGCAAACTACTTAGAGCTCACTTTGGAGATGTTCCCTAATTAATGTGAAACTATAGTCACACCTGAAGCTCTGATAAGGGAAATTTGCTGTCTAAGACCTTGGAAACTGTTAATGAACTGTTGTTCTGAGCCTAACTCCAGGTATGGTTAACAAGGAACTGATTGAGCTGCTGACCCATGATGTCAGCAATCTGCAAAGAGGTTTGTGAGCTGCATCTATGAGCTGCAAGAGGGTGTTCTCATGGGAAGGTCGGGAAAACAACTTTTCTGCATGGCTGAGGTAGGATTCTCCTGACCCAATTTTCCCACTATGACACCTGGCAGACTTTAAGCCTGGCTCAGTGCAGTTGGTCACATATGTAACTTCTGCCTGGAGTTGATATGAATCCAGGGAAGCATTGTTTCCTTACTTTAGTTACGTCCTGATTCTTTCATGGCAAATTCCTACAATCATAAGTTTGTAAGCATAAATATCGAATCTATTAAACAATAGATTGATGCAGGAACATCTGAGGTTATTATAGTAAGATGCAAGTATAAGATTGAGTTATTTGGCCTGGAATTTCAGAATAGTATTCAATCTTGACATCTGTTACTAGTATATTCCTGTATAAGTCGGGATCCTTTAATTTCTCATAATGGTTATGATAAGGTCTGGAAATTTGGAGGTGCTGGGAGTCCAGGGTCACAGCACAAGGGTTCCTCCAGAAGGAGTTCAGCCCACATCTTTCAGCCAGGGGGGAAGTTTGTCGGAGATAAACCATATAGGCCAGTTAAGTGAAGTATAAGGATTTTCTGGGACCCATAGACAGATGGGAGCCAGATTCTCTCTGGGGCCAGGGGCAAAGGTCTTGGCTTGGACCCATACCCCATCATTAGGGAATAATTAGCCAAGAGATTGTGGAAGTAGGATATTATTCTGTTACTTAGTTAATGTTAAAGTTGTCTCAGTTTGTTACTAATTAATGTTTAAAAAAAAAAGCTTGTGACTTATCTTGTAAATGCCTTGAAAGAAGCATCCATTTTAATTAAGTATTATTTATTTGTACATGATCAGAATTTGGGACTGTTATAGTATTTGATATGTACTGGTTTTAAATTAACTACTACGTATTGGAGTGTGTTAGTAATTTCTTAGTGGAATCTCATCCTCCCGATGGGGAATATGAATAGAAATGAATAATCAACTAATGCAAGGTATAAAACTAGAAGTAATGCAGAGTGTAAGGCTAGGTTTGAATTTTTCTAATTTGAGTTTCTTAAAATATGGCAATTGGCCAAGTTTCCAATTTCAACCTTGTAATAGTGGAGACATGGGGGTTGAGTTAACTTTCATTATTTGCCCTGGTTATTGGCAAGGTAATTTAAAATTGTGTTAAGATCAATCTTGTAGGAGAGTGGACACAAGAAAGAGGATCTCTGCAGGAAGGGAGTCTGCTGGACACTGAACGGCAGTTGGACCAGAGGACTTTACAAGACGATGTCCCGAATGTCAGACAGCTATACGAGAAGAGACTTCTGAAGCTTTAAATGGACAATTTAGTGTTACCTTTAGGTCTCTGTATCTGTACTTAATAAGGGGACTGCCCCCTTTATAATTTGTCAATGCATCATTCACTTTCTCCCATATTATTTCAAGTCCCCAAAATCCTCTGATGAAATGTTGCCCAGTAGCACAGCCCCAGATAGAACCATCACTAAGGCATTGCAAGGTTTAACCACTTTTAGCTGAAGAGTTGGCAGAGAACTATGAGACAGATAATTAATTAAAGGGTTGGTTAGAATATTAACTGCTGTAGGATGCTGTATAATTCCATGCAATAGGGGACCAGTACAACAATTGGTAATCTCACTAAAGATTATCCCAGTAGGACCCACAGTGGGAGTTCAGAGGGCAGGCTCTGGCAATATAAAGATGATGATTGAAAGTACCAATGAGACTTTCCACAGTGATATGGCTTATTCTAAATCTGTTAAATTAAGGGTTTTAAGGGAGCAGGTTTCAGCAAATCTGGGGAATAGTGATAGGGAAACAAGGACTATGAAAATGGGGTATGGTATGATAGTATAAAACAAGGTGACAAGCGGGTTGATGAAGTATATCGACAATGGTGTGAAAAGTCTTCAGACAGTATGAAATGAGAGGGGGAAATGAGATAAAACCTCTGTGAAGACTTCTCAGGGTGGTGATGAATAGACTGTCTCAAAACTAGAGATAGGCTCTGAGAGAACGAACAGGCCATAAGTTTAATTTGGCCCTAAACCCTCTTCTGATTGCCACTGCCATGTCAGCATTAGGTATACTAAATAAGGACATGTATGTTTGGATTGGCTATACCCTGTTTCCTTGTTCTTTGGGAATGGGAAAGATTTTCACACCTAGAATGTAAGCCTGCCTCCCAGCCAATGGGAGTAAGGGATAGTGGTGGGGTGGGAGTTTCAAGATACATAACCTTGCTTTGTCCTTTGTGCCTTGCCTCTCTCCTGCTGGTAGTGTACTGGAGGAGTACATGCCTCTTCTTGTGAGATTGTAATAAAGAATAATTTTTACTTCTTTGAGAAGTCTCTGAGTTTAATTGTGTCAGAGTTGCTGTCCCACACAGATTCTAGGTGGAGCCATAGGGCAGTAGACTGACATGCCCTTTATGATAGCAAAGATAATGTTGATTTGATCTTCAATCCCTGCAAAAAGGATAGGGAAAGTATGCATATGGTTACAGGGCAAAGTCTAATCCCTGATCCTGGTTGATGATCAAGGCAGAGGTTGGTGGAGTCTTGGAGCCAGTCTGGTTATTGAAAGGTGAGACCTGTTTGAGGTGCTCACACTAAACCAGGTCAGTTCTGCCCAGAAATTCCTCTGTTGTTGATTCTTTTTACCAAGGTGGGGTCAGGGTACTCTGGAAGTCAAACAGGAGTGCCCAGCCTCGTCTCAGGCTGCTCTTTATATAATACGTTTCAAACTGAATTACTGTTCCTGGTCTCATCCTTCCCTTTCCCATCTCTGTGACTTCCAGGATCCCATATTGCTGTAAGAGGTTTCCTCCTGCCTCATCTCTGAATCGGGCTGATCTGTGCACTTGCCTTTCCCCCGTGAAAGTGCAAGATCCTTAAAAGAGAATCTGCTTCATGGAGACACTGGTATTCTCAGCACCTTGGACAGCGCAGCTGTGCTATCAGTCTGAATAGAAATGAACTGAGATTTTTGTTTTTCCTGCTTGGCCCCACAGGGAAAGACTATGAGCAATGGTGGACCTTGTAAAGGTGCTGATTTAGGTTTGGTTTCAGAAAACCTTCCCAACAATGAGAACTGTATAGAAAATACAGCTGTATAGTACTATAGGACAGAAAGAAAGGAAAGAAGGAAGGAGGAGGGGCAGAGAGAGAGAGTTGATATGATGGATAAAGCACAGAGCTCTGCACCTGAAGTCAGGAAAATCCGAAATCAAATCCAGCCTCAGACACTAACTAGCTAAGCAACACCATGCTAGTCACTGAACCTCTGTTTGTCTTAATTTCCTCATCTATAAAATGAAGATAATGATAGCACTTACCTCCTATGGTGGTTGTGAGGATCAAATGAGATATTTGTAACCTACTTTGCAAACCTTAAAGCTCTACGTAAGTGTTAGCTTTTGTTATTATCACGGAGTAGATTGCCTTAGGAAGTGATGCCTACCCCCTTTGGAGGTGTGCAAGCAGATCACCACTTCCAGAAAATCTTTAGAGGGATTTTTGTTCAGACAAGGGTTGGATTAGTGGTAACAGTAAATACAGCACTACACAGATATTTGCCAAAGACTTTAAATACATTCGCATATCCCAGACACCCTGGGAGATAAGTAGTGAGGGGCTTATTACCTCCTATTTTGCCCATTAAGAAACTGAGACTCAGAGAGGTTGGTAAGGACTTATCAGAGTCACACAGCCAGGAAGTATTAAAGGCTGGGATTGAAGCTGAGTCTTGCTGACTCCCAGTCCAGCACTTTACTAACTTGGCCTCACAGCATCTCTAGAGGACTGCTGACGTTCCTTCCAACTCTGAGATACTGTCATTGTGTGAATGAATGGAATGGAATAGAATTAAATAGAATTATAATATAGTATGCTAGAACTCAATTTAATAGCCAACTTAACATTTTCATTTTCTGGATGAGAAAGCTAAAGATCAGAAGACAATGACTGTCTTCAGGCCTCACAGTGATTTAACAGCAAAAGTAGAAGGACCCAACTCTCCTTAGATCCCATTCCATGCTCTTTCTATGAAAAGACTGTATTTCTGCAAAGACCTTTCTAAGTCTTTTCAGCTGTACTCCCCTACCCTGAACCTGACTTTACTCATGTCTAGGAGAGGTATTGGATTTTCCCTCATCTCCACTCTCTCACTGCTTCTCCATCTAGATACTGAAGAAGATTGGCTCTGGCCAGTAAACTGAACTCTCTAGGGCAAATCCACATGATCCCAGACAATCTGATCTCTCCACTGAATGTCTGAGTGTCTTATTTCTGAGAAAAGTCACATAACCACAAGCTTTTTCTCCAAAGCTGATCTGCTCTTGGGAAATAGAAACCTAATAACTGCAATAAAATGCCTGCTATTGGCCTGTCAACTGCCTGTCACCTTTCTGAGTAGCTATTTCAAAGCAGTTTTATTTATTTGTGAAAAAGCCACCCTAGTTTCATTTCCCTTCAGGTCACAGCTAGTGACTTGTGCAGAACAAGGAAGAGGATGGCATGGTGTTCTTACATGCAGAGAGACAGGGCAATGGGTGCTGCAGGGGCAGAAAGGCAGCAGCCCTGCCCATACTTTTACAAGAGACTTCCTCTAAGGACATTGGAGATCCAGAAATACTGGATTGGTGTTTAAGCTAGCCCACTACATGTACAACAGTTACAGAGTAGCATGTTATGGAGGGAGGGAGGGAAAGCAGGAGGAATAGGGAAGACTTTCTTGTAGCAGAGCAGAAGCCTGGCCTTTCCTGGGTGACTATACCTGGTCCTCTTGTTCCCCTATAATGTGTATGTCCCTGTGGTTCAATATAGTCTCTGCTATGAGCTGCCCAGGGTTTTAGGCACTGAACGAGGAAAGACTAGACTCTAATAAGCTGGGTGATCTCAGACAAGCCACTTAACTTTTCTATGCCTCAGTTTCCTTACAGGTACCCATGGGATTATAATAAATCCTGTCAGTAAAGTGCTTAAAAAACCTTAAAATGCTCTCCACATATCCAGTGTGTTTCAGGGATGGGGCTGGTAGTGATAAGCAAGAAAGGACCATGGTCAGGCTATCTCTAACCTTTGCTTTCCTACAGACAAGGACACAGCATCTGGCCAATAGCAATGTTGACTGCCTTGGGGGCTTTGACGATCTCTGTCACAAGCTGTTTATTTCTTCCTAAATTGGAGAGGGGAAGGGGGGATAGGAGTAGGAGATGATTTTGTGTCATTTATTAAGCCTTTCCAACTCAGCTAATTAAATTACACCCTCAAACGTAGGAGCAAAATACTCTTCCCTGCTTGAATGGCTCAGTAATCAAGCGTCCTTTTATTGATGTGCTTGCCGTGTCTCAGATAGGATTGGTCTTTGGGTCCATTGTTCATGGGGAGGAAGGTGCTGGGCTATGGAGCAGCAGCTCTGGGAAAAGGGAGCATAGGATCAGACCCAGAATTCGCCTTTCATATTCTTTGTCACCCTTAGGACCACAGAATCCTATATCATAGACCTAGGGGAAGAAGGGACCTCAGAAGTCATGTAGTCTAATTTCCCCTTCGTCTTTTTAAAGAGAAAACTGAGGCCCAGAGCAGTGTTGATATTTGCCCAGTGTCACACACTGCTAAGAGAGAGAGTGAGATTTGAGCCTAAACCTTTGACCCCAAATACAATTCTATTTCCACTGTGCCAAGGTTCCTGTTTGGATACTTACAACTGTCCTGTGGTAGATAGTTCAAGGATTATTATCCCTTTAACAGGGAAGGAAACTGAGACTCAGAGAAAATAAGTCAAAAGCAAAAGTCAAAGCTACCAATCTCTAAAGGCAGGCAAAAGATTTCTGACTTTAAGGCTGAAAAACTCTGTGTTCCATCCCTTAATCTTTCAAAGGCCTTTTTTTGTTGCTCTTACATAATAGAATACTAGGCAATGAAGCCTCAATCCTGGGCATGGCCATTTGGAGGGTCATGATGACTAGGGGAGGCTCAGTTTTCCTCTTCAAAGCAGGCACAAGAATTCCTTGATGGTCTCCTGGCCCCTCACTAAAGAGATAAAGAGAAGGACTTTTGCTTGGCTGCTGAGCCAGAGCTGAGCATGAATACAAAAGGCATTAACTCCCCAAATTGGTCTCTCTTTTCTAGCTGTATTGGAGCAAAGAAGATGAAATGCTATCAACCTCACTCCCATCTGGTCCCTCCATGACTTCAAAGCCAAATGGCACTTTTTTCAGTTGTCCTGGTTTTATCTATCGTTTCCTGCTCTTAAGTGAAAGACCATTAGATAGATATTGACCTTGTGAGATTCAGAAGGTCAGAGCAGCAGAGGTATGGTGACGGGAATCCATATCAGAAATTTTGGTAGGCCAACCTGGTGAGGCACCACCATAATCCCTACACTGCAAGTCTTAACACCTGATCCAGCAGTGGACCAAGCTAGCAGGGAGCAACTTGTCCAGTGGCTATGTTACTTTTGAAAGTGAACTTAGTGGGTAGAATGCCTTATAGCAACCATTTTAGATCTGAGGCTACTGTTTCCAAGAATCAAGGTGATAAAGGGACAAGTCTGCTGTGGGAGAAATGCTTTTGTATATCTGTTCTTATGATATCTTCTTAGTAAATATCCCTTTGTAAAAGCAAATGGATGTTCAGTGGCTAAATGATATTGGTTGGGGTCGATCAATACAGGGGAGGTACTAAATTGTAAATGATATTAGAAAGAACACAATTGGGGCTTGAGTTGATAACTTTGGAAAGAGACACAGACCTACAGGGGTACCCCTAGAACCTTGAGAAGGGATCATTTGCCTAGTTCTGGCAACCCAGCCTCCAGGGGAATGGAAGTTGGAATGAGCACAGAATCTATAAGGGCTATACACTCCCTTGAGAAATTCAAATGTATCTACTTATATTTGGCATCATGTTCTCTGGCCTCTGTGAAGGAGTTCATTTTACAGATGAAAAAATCAAGACTCTGGGAATACATGATCTAAGGCTGAGATTGGAGCTGAACCTATAGCAGAATAGACATTCCTGATCTGCTTCCTTTCCACTCTGCTCAGGCATCCAAAGACTCTTGGGAGCTGCACTTGCCTTTATTAGGATTCCAGACCATTTTTAAGAGGCAAACCTGATCTGTCCTCAAGTCCACAGCCTAAAGGGTAGCCCCCAAATCCAATGCCTGTGCAGATGACTCTGGAATTTGGGCCCACACTCTGATGGTGGTGGGAGCAGTGTTCTGAGTCAGTCCTTGTGGTGTGGGATCCCTGGGCCTCCCTTCTGTGTGATTACAGCTTGAGTTATTCCTGGTGGAGGTGGCAAGCCATGGTGGCAGCCTTGAAGGAGCTATGGAAAGACCTGGAAGAAGCTACTGGGAAAAGCCACTAGGAAAAGAGTCCGTGATGTCCTAACAGCAGCAAAGTCCTAGTTAGAGACAGAAATCAAGCACAAGACCAAGCATAAGGGACAGGAGAAAGGAGAAACTGTTGATAATGAGAAACCAGCAGCTGTGGTTGCCCCATTTCAGTTGGGTACACAGTGAAAATCAATAATTATGGATAGGATCAATCAGATAAATATGTGAAAATCTGCATCACCTTAAATGGTGTTCAGCAATGTCCCACTGAGAATGTGTCAGGGCGGTTCGTGAGAGATCATTTGAAGTTCCTGTAAAGAATCTTAATGCTCAGACTACTCTTTGACTGTCAACAACTGCTTGAAGCTCATTTCTGTAAGATCCCGACGGATACAGTTCTTGTGTTATGCAAAAACAAGCAGGAACAAAAATGGGATTACCTGACCCAGGTGGAGAAAGAATGAAAAGAGAAGGGAAAATCTTCCTTTCATGATGACACAAATCCTGGTGAGGGACTGATGAGTGTTTTAAAGAAAATTTATGAAGATGGAGATGATGAAAAGGAGAGAACTATTAAGAAGGCCTGGATAAAGTCAAGGGAGAAACAAGCCAAAGAAAAGAGCAGATTCTGAGAGAAAAAAGTCCTTTCAAAAATTGGAACACTAGTGCATTGTTGGCAGAGTTGTGAAATGATCCAACCATTCTGGAGAGCAATTTGGAACTATGCCCAAAAGCCTGTAAAAATGTGCATACCCTTTGACCCAGCAATACCATTTCTAGGGCTGTATCCCAGAGACCTCATACAAATGGGAAAAGGACCCACACGTAAAAAAATATTTATAGCAGCTCTTTTTGTGGTGGCAAAGAATTGGAAATTGAGGGGATGCCCATCAATTGGGGAATGGGTGAACCAGTTGTAGTATATGAATGTAATGGAATACTATTGTGCTATAAGAAATGATGAGCAGGCAGACTTCAGAAAAACCTGGAAAGACTTGCATGAACTGATACTGAGTGAAGTGAGCAGAACCAGGAGAATGTTGTACACAGTAACAGCCACATTGTGCAATGACTAATATTGATAGAATTAGCCCTTCTCAGCAATGCAAGGATCTAAGACATCTCCAAAGGTCTCATGATGGAAAATGCTATCCGCATCCAAAGAAATGACTAAGGAGTTTGAATGCAGATCAAAGCATACTATTTGCTATTCCTTTCTTCTGTTTTGTTTTGTTTCCTCTTTCAGGTGGTTCCTCCTATTGGTTCTAATTCTTCCTTACAATATGACTAATGTGAAAATATGTTTAATAGGAATGTATATATATAGCCTGTATCAGATTGCATGCTGTAGTGGGGAGGGAGGTGGGAAGGGAGGGGGAGAAAAATTTAAAACTCAAAAGTTTATGGAAGTGATTGCTAATAAATCAAAATAAATTAAGAAAAAAAAGCAAAAAAAAGCATAAAGTCCTTTTGGCCACCAGTGTGGACATATCTTTTCCAATAAAGAAATATTGCTTAGCTGCCCAGATATATTTGATAAGTGTGTTTGTTTACACATCCTTCTTCCAAGTAAAGATGGTGAACTCTCCATTTCATGCTAGAGGATTTATTTAAAATAAAATATGAGGGGCAGCTAGATGATGTTATGGATAGAGTACCAGTCCTAGAGTCAGAAGGACCTGAGTTCCAATCCAGCCTCAGACACATAACACTTACTAGCTGTATGACCCTGGGCAAGTCACTTAACCCCATTGCCTAGCCCCCCCAAAAAACTATGCTTATTTTAAAACAATTCTTTCAGGGAAGGTTGCTTTAGTGCCCTAGTTTTTGTATGCAAGAAAATATCATTGTTTCTTCCCTTCAATGTAAAAAAAAAAAGTCTTGCTATTTAAAAAGCTGTATGTTCATTATCTCTGTTGTTCTTCTGCACAATTAAAGGGGTTGAGCCTATGTTTAAAAAAAAGGAAGACTACAGGTCAGGCCTCAGAATCTCAATGAATCACATTTTCCTGACTCATGAGAAAACCCACTGTGGTTGGGATGGGGAAAAGAAGGTGAAGAGTGAGGATGGGATAAGGAGAAGGAAAAGGGGTGAGAATGAGTTTCCCATGAAACTGGAGATGAAACAGTACTGACAGAGTTGGGTTGTGCTGTGACAAGCACTGCACTGGAAATTAGATGTAAGTTGGTTCTGGCTCTTTCATTAGCTTGGTCATTAACTTCCATTAACAGGGGGTTTTGTTACTAATTGGCCCTATGGTCATGGTTAGGTGCTAAGCCTCTTTGGTCCCCATTTCCTTTACTGTAAGATGAGTAGATTAGATGATGTTAAAGGTTCTTTCCTGCTCTTACTTTCTATGCATTCAGTAATCTCTGACCCCTCTGAGCTCATATCATCCATGACAGAAGGATCCATCAATACCTCTGCTTCTAGGTATTCTAGGTATTGAATTTGTTCTAATTTCAGTTTTGTTCCATGATCTAAGGACTCATATCTTGGATATTCTGTTCTATGTCCTAAGGTTCTTCTGATAGTTGACCTTCTACATGCCAAGTCCATTTCTAGTTTTGGCATTCTGTATTTCATATTGAAAGATTGTTTGTAACTCTGATGTTCCATCTTCCATGACCCTTGGTCTCTTTCAATTCTGACACTGTGAAGTCTCTTCCTAAGGATCTTTCAGCTCTGACATTCCCTGTTCTAAAGCCCCTTCTAGCTCTGATATTCTCTTTTGTAAGTACCCTCCCAAGTCTGCACTCTAGGTTTTAAGTTATTTCATTCTGGTACAAACTGTTGATGACTTTTTTTTCTGAATTGAAACTTTCAGGGAAACTAGGTTCCACCCCTACCACTCTTCCCGTTCAGAGACATCATGTGGAAGCCCCTGTTCATACTTAGAAACATAAAAGGTACAAGATCAATTAGAATTTAACCCATTCTTTTCCATGAGACTTCTCTTTTTAAAGGATTATTTTATCTATTAGATAAAAATGTGGAATTGAGACAGGTGGATGAATTTGGGGAAAAACGAGTAGTCAAGTGTAATTGGAGCAGAAAGAGAGCCCAGCGGGAAAAGGCTGGGGATAAAAGTTGAAGCCAGAATTTTGTAGCCGTTCAATATAACCTTTAGAAGTTTAAATTTTATCATAAAGGCATGAGGAAGTCACTGGAGATTTTAGAGTAGGGGAGTGACATGTTATAATGGTTTCCAATGCATTTGGAATATTGTATTGTTAGGTATGTAGAGAAAAGCTAAGTAAGAGTAAACAATAGAGACCAAGAAATCAGTTAGGAAACTTTTAAGATAATCAAACTAAGAAGTGGGGAGAATCTGAAGTAGGTTGGTGTCCAAGTGACTGGAGAGGAAGGAATGGCTCAGAAAGTTGGTATGTATAGAATTAATAAGATCTGATAACACATTTTTGAGGCAGGGCAGAGACAAGATGACTGAGTAAAAGCAGGGGCTTGCCTAAGCTCTCCCAAATAATTCTCCAAACAATGTTAAAATAATGCTTCAAAATTAACTCTAAAGTGACAGAACCAACAAAAGGATGGAATAATTTTCTAGTCTAAGACAACTTGAAGGTTGTCATAAAAGGTTGGTCTCACTGGGGCAAGAGAGGAGTAAAGGAGTGCAGGAGCCACACCCCAGCAAGTGAACAGCAGGGCTTGGAGGTGACTGAATAGCTGGTGACTTCAGGAACTCTCAGCCCACAGCTGGTGAAAGAGGCAAAGAAGTGTTCAGAAGATTACAGGGGACACTTTGCTGACACTGGGATAAGGACTCTATTGCATTGTGCATGCATGATTGTGGGTCAAAGTCCCAGGGCAAAGGGGAGCACTAGCAGGAGTGGAGACACTGGTCACACTTCCAGGGTGAAAAAAAGTGCTTGTGGTCACTGACAGACCAGAGCAAAGACCAAAAGAGCAGTGACCACACCTCTCCTTTGATCATACCACCTTGGAAGAACTGAAAACTTACAGACTCTCAGAACTAGGTCTGAAAACAGTAACATGAAAGACCTGAAGCTTGGGATAGTGCCCCCTCCACCCCCCGTGCAGAGTCCAACTGTAACATAAAGTTAAAAGTCAAGAAATAGGCAGGAAAAGTAAGCAAACAACAACAAAAATAACCTAACCATAGAAAGTTACTACAGTGAAAGGGAAGATCAATACACAAACTCAGAAGACAACAATGTCAAAAGAGCTACATGCAAAGTCCCGAAGGAAGAAAATGTGAAATGGCATCAAGCACAAAAAGAATTCCTGAAAAGGTCAAAAAAGGATTTTAAAAATCAAATAATAAAGGTAGAGGAAAAATTGGAAAAATAAATTGTAGTGATGAAAGAAGAGCACTTAGAATATGAAATTCCAGAGGGCTAAAGAAATTGGATGACAACCAAGAATTACCTACCCAGCAAAACTGAATATAATCCTCCAGAAGGAAGAAAAAAAGATATTTAATGAAGTAGAGGACTTTCAAGCATTCCTAATAAAAAGACTAGACCTGAATAGAAAGTTTGACTTTTTAATACAAGAATCAAAAAAAAAATGAAAAAGTAAATAAGAAAGATAAATAATATAAGGGATTCAATAAGGTTAAAATGTTTACATTCCTATGTGGGAAAATGATACTTGTAATGCCTAAGAACTTTATTATTATTAAGGCAGTTAGACAGAGTATATATAGACAAAGGGCATGTATAAGAGTTGAATGTGATGGGATAATATGAAAAAATGAAATTAAGGGGTGATAAAGAAGGATGAACTGGGAGAAGGGGAAGGAAGAGGTAGAATGGGGTAAATTATTTCACATAAAAAGGTGCAAAAGTTTACAGTGGAGGGGAAGATGGAAGGTGGTAGACAATGCTTGAACCTTACTCTGATCAGAATTGCCTCAAAGAGGGAATAACATACATAATACATTACAGGGAAATAGGAGGGAAGTGGGATAAGAGAAAAGGCTGTTTCAGGGTTGCTCATCCACCTTTGGTGTCTACGTGGCACTCAACTCTAACCTGTGGCTCCAAGAAGCTGTAGCATATGCAGTGCCTATACCCCAGTAAAGTCTCTTGGCAGACAGGCTATGAGATTGAAGGTGACCAATGGGCCACAAACCCATCAGTGAGTTACAGAGGTGTCTACACTAAACATGGGAAAATTTCTCCTGGTAGAATGAGTGAATTAGAACAATCTATTCCAATAGCCATAAAAATGGCTGAAGCAGGCATTGTGGAGTGCTTAGAGCTTGGTCAGATATCAAAGTCATCAAGGACATTTGCTGTACCCTGGGGCAGCACCAGTTATCCTGACTTTTGTCTTGTCACTGGACTTTGATGACTCTGGAAAAGAAAGCGAAGCTGAAGACTTTGTCCAACCCTGCCTCACTTAAAGCTAATTCACCCATTAATCAAGATATATGATGTCATTGGTCCTCTTTGAAATGAAGAAAAAACAAAGAAACAAAAAAAAAATAACAGATCAGGAGAAAAATAGTTTTGAGGAGGGACAGGATAAAATTTAAGAGAGAGAAAGATAAACAGAGAGGAAAAGTAGAATGGAGGGAATGGTCATCATAACTGTGAACATGAATAGGATGAACTCAACCATAAAACTAAAGTGGAGAGCAGAGTGGATTAAAAACCAGAATCCTACAATTTGTTGTTTATAGGAAACATACTTGAAGAAGACAGACACATGCAGAGTAAAGGTAGGGGCTAGAGTG
Organism: Vombatus ursinus; assembly: GCF_900497805.2. Classification (NCBI taxonomy): domain Eukaryota; kingdom Metazoa; phylum Chordata; class Mammalia; order Diprotodontia; family Vombatidae; genus Vombatus; species Vombatus ursinus. Next base: position 5,349,911 of record NW_020950758.1, on the reverse strand, counting down.
GAATTTATTATCCTTCAGCTGAAGTAAAATAAAATAAAGCAGGAGTAGCAATCATGATCTCAGACAAAACAAAACCAAAAATAGACCAAAAAGAAAAATAGATTAAAAAAAAAAGAAATAGGCCCATATGTACAAAATATTTATAGCAGCTCTTTTTGTGGTGGCAAAGAACTGGAAATTGAGGGGATGCCCATGAGCTGGGGAATGGCTGAACAAGCTGTGGTATATGAATGTGATGGAATAATATTGTGTCATAAGAAATGACTAGCAGGATGTTATCAGAAAAATCTGCAAAAACTTACATGAACTAATGAAAAGTGAACTAAGCAGAACCAGGAGAACATTGTACATACTAACATCAACTGTGATCAACTGTGAATCACTTAACTATTCTTGGCAATACAATGATCTAAGACAGTTCTTAAAGATTTATGATGACCTTCTACATTAAGGGACTGGAGGGCTTGAGATATAATATCCCAGAGGTCAAAGGAGATAGGATTACAACTAAGAATCACCTACCCAGCAAAAATGAGCATAATCCTTCAGTGGAAAAATGGACATTCAGTGAAATAGAGGACTTTCAAGCATTCTTGATGAAAAGACCAGAGCTGAATTCAAATATGAGACTCAAGTGAAACATGAAGAGGTAAACAGGAAAGAGAAATCATAAGGCACTTATTAAGGTTGAACTGCTTACATTCCTGCATGGAAAGATGATATTTGTAACTCATGAGATCTTTGTCAGTATTAGGGTAGTTGGAGGGAAAAAATTATATGTATGTAGATAGATAGATAGATAGATACATAGATAGATACATAGATACATAGATAAATAGAGGGCACAGGGTGAGTTGAAGATGAAGGGGTGATACCTGGAGAATAAAACTAAGGGGTGAGAGAGGATTATACTGGAAGAAGGAGAAAGGGAGAGATAGAATGGGGTAAATTATCTCACATAAAACAGACAAGAAAAGGTGTGAGGGATTGTCTGGTGCTACCTACTGCCAGATGAAGGTTGTGCCAACATGGGACAGGAACTGGGTATTAAGAAGTGACCAGAGCTCTTGCTCCCGAGGCAGAGGCAGTGCTAGGCAGAGTTGTGGTGTACTGGGATGGGATCTGGATTCAGAGAGGTAACCGGAGCTCCCGAGACTGGAGCGGTGCTGTGTGGAGCTGTGACAGGCTGGGGAGGAAGCGGGGTACAGGGAAGTGGCCGGAGCACGTGCTCCTGAGGCAGGGACTGTGCCGCTTGGGAGGGGGATGGCAGAGAACGAGCTCTCTCTGTCTAGCCTCCTTCTTTAGGTACTACGCTGACCACAGACGCCTCCTTCCTGTGACCAAACCTGACTTCCTGAGTCACGTATGCTCCCTAGGTGTAGCACTGACCCCAGACACCTCCCCCCGGTATCTGGACCCAACTTCCTGCGTCACGTACATTCTCCTTTGTCTATGCACTGATCCCTCACGCCTCCTTCCAAATATCTAGGTCCCACTTCCTGTGCCACGTATGCTCCCTTTGTCTGGACACTATCGCTGGACATCCCCTTCTGATATTTGATCCTCGACGAGTCACTATGGGCGGGGTGAGGGGGAGGGACGAAGAAGGTACTAAAAGGAACTGTGGGGATGGGGGGCAGGTCGGTTTTTGCTCCTGCTCGTGCGTCTGTGCTCTCCTGCCTGGCCTTGCTGTGATGATTATTGGATAAAGTTCAGGTATTTGCACCCCCTGGTTGGCTCGTCTCTGGTAATTCTGGGTGGCCGCCGAAGACAGGTGAGTATGACCCTGGTTGGCTGATCTGGCTGAAAGAGAGTGCGCGGTTTGGACCGGAACAAAAAGGCTTTTACAGTGGAGGGGAAATGGAGGAAGGTAAGAGGGAATAAGTGGATCTTATTCTCATCAGATTTGACTTAAGGAGGGAATACCATACACACTCAATTGGGTATGGAAATATCTTACCCTTCCGAAAAATAGGGGGGAAAGGGGACAAGAGAGAAGGGGGATGATAGAAAGGAAGGCAGATTGGGGGAGGGGGTAATCAGAAGCAAACACTTCTAAGGAGGGACAGGGTCAAAAGAAAGAACAGAATAAATGGGGGGGCAGGATAGGATTAAGGGAAATAAACTTAGGTTTTAACAACATGACTACTATGGAAGTGTTTTGCATGACTACACATCTATAATCTTTATTGAGCAGCTTGGTTTCTCAATGAGGGTGGGTGGGGAGGGAAGAAGGGAGAAAATTTGGAGCCCAAAGTTTTAAAAACAAATGTTAAAAAAAAATTGTTTTCATGTGCAACTGGGAAATAAGATATACAAGACATGGGGTATAGAAATCTATTCTGTCCTACAGGAAAATTGAAGGGGAAAGGGATAAGAGAAGGGGAGGAGAAATAGAAGGGAGGGAAGATTAGGGGAAAAGATATTCAGAATGTGTGCCACATTAGGGTTGGGGGAGGAATGAGATGGGGAGAAAATTTAGAACTCAAAATCTTGTGAAAGTGAATGTTGAAAACTAAAAGAAAAATTAATTTAAAAAAACTTATGATGAAAAATTCTATCCTCCTCAAGAGAAAGAACTGATGAAGTCTGAATGCAAATCAAAGCATACTTTTCTTTTTACTTTTTATTTTTTTGTTTTTTCTGCATTTTTTTCACAACATGACTAATATAGGAATGTGTGTTGCATAACTGTACATATATAACCTATGTCAAATTGCTTGCCTTCTCAATGAGGAGTTAGGAAAGGGAGGAAGATAATTTGGAACACAAAATTTTTTAAAAAACTAAATGTTAAAAATTGTTTTTATGTATAATTGGAAATTAAAAAAAAACAAGGCCTGGTAAGTCATTGGATATTAGTGGAGGAGGGGAGAAGGACAAAAAAAGTCGATGGCTCAGACACGAACAACTTAATTGCCTAGAAGACAGCAGATCACTAAACAGAAATATGGAAATTGTAGGAAAGGCAGGGATTAAGGAGGAAGAGGATGAATTAAATTTGAGAAATGTTGGGTTTGAGTTGCAAAAGGGACATCTAGTTAGATCTTCCCAGCAAGCCATTGAAGATATGGAGCTGGAGCCCCACAGAGAGTCTGGGAGTATTGATAAGAGATCTAGGAGTCATTTGCATTAAAATAATAACACTATGAAAAAGGATGGCATTACCAAGGGAAAGAATATATAGACAGAAAAGAAAAGGGCTGAGGAAATCCCTGTGGGAGATATCATGTTTAGGGAATAGAGGAATGAAAAGGAACTAGGAAGGAAAACTAAGAAGGAACAGATAAGTAGCAAGATATCAAGGAGAGACCAGAATTATGGAATGGAAGGGATTCCCCAATGCATAAGAAGTCAAAGGATATGAACAAAGAGTTTTCAGAAGAATGAAGCTATTAAAACCATTTGAAATAAATGCTCCCAATCACCAATAATTAGCGAATGCAAATAAAACAACTCTGATGCTTCCCATCACATCTAACAAATTCACAAGAATGCCAAGATATGGAAATAGTCCATGTTGCATTGGGCTGGAGTCGAACAGGCCCTTCAGTACTCTGTCAATGGAGCTAGAGGTTGGTTCAACCACTTTCGGAAGCAATTTAGAACCAGGCACATGAGCAGTAGGCTAGGCAGCAAAGGCCATGTCCATCTGGGGACCCTCACTTACAGAACAGAAGCTTTGGAACAGAAAAAGGATAATCCCTCTCTAATGACAGGTCAAGGGAATGGGGTCATTCCTATGGGGCTCTCAGGTTATTTGGCAGGTTGTTATGAGATGCTTCTTACCCTACCTATGATGTGACCAGGGCCACGTTTAATGAATACCAAAAGTGCCTTTAATGAGCCTTCAGTGTCTGCAGAGAAACCCTGCAGTGACAGCCTTTTTCAGAAGTAGAGAATTAAAATGAGTTTTCTGAAAGTGAGAACCAACTCTGTCCCAGGGCACTTAGAAATGTATCGACCAAGGTTGAGGCAAGGACAACTTACAGCATCAGCAGAGAAAGCAAATTAAAGCAATGGATTCCCTTTTTGGTGAAGGATTAGAAGTCATTTGTTAACTCTCAGTGGAGGGGGAGAGAAGCCTTATTCGTTCATTCATACATTTATATATACATAAATACATGCATCCATACATATGCATGCCTACATACATATATACATACATTCAGCAAACATTTCTTCAGCACCATGCAGAGTTCCATTCTTGTCCTCATGGTATTCACAGTATAGTAGGATGGCAAGATACCAGCCTGGGGTAACTGTAATGTAAAATGTCACTGGATACATCTCCACAATCCCTTGTAGGTATACATCTCTGATACCATTATCCTGAGAATAATAAAGGGGCGTAATGGGGTATGTGAGAAAGTGAAGAGAGGTCTTTTGAGATTTCCCTCAATGGAGGTCTTTGAGTACAGACTGGATGACTGTTTGTTAGGAATATACAGTAAGGAGGATTCTTGTTCGCCTGTGGGTGGGGCTGGGTGGCCTCAGAAGTCATTTCTAGCTCTGAGATATTAGGATTCACTACCCATCTAATCCTTATCCCTAGAAAGCTGTGGGAGAGGAGTGACTGACTTTTCCGGTAGCTTGAAGAAGTACCAGGAGGTTTTACATACAGTTAACTAACATAGCACTGAATTACATAAAGTCAACTAACATAGCACGTTGGGTTATATTGTCCTTGTCACACAAGTAATAATTAACAGGAACTAATTATGCCCTAACTAATTAAATCTAGCCTTTTTTCCACCATACTATGGTGCTTGTGCCCAAGTAGGTAGTGCTGTAGTGGACAGAGTGCAAGACCTGTAGTCAGGACGATTCATCTTCCTGAGTTCAAAGTCTACCTCAGACATTTATTAGCTGCATTGGAGAAGGAAATGACAAACCACTCTAGTATCTGTGCCAAGAAAACCCCAAATGGAGTCATGGGAGAGTCAGACATGTCTGAAATGACTGAACAACAGTCAATGGTGCTTTATGAGCAATGGAGCAAATGCTGGTCACCACTATGGGGGAGGAATTAAAGAACTGGGCCATGAGGGCCTGACTTGTGGGGGGGATGAATGGGGGCCATGCAATGGAGAAAAGAAATGAGCTACCTCCATGAGCAATTTGCCAGAAGCCTCAGGTTCACCTCAGCAAACTGGAAACTGCACCTCTGAATGTGATCTCCAAAGTTCTTTCCTCCTCTGACATTCTCTATAGAATGTTTATCTCTCCCCAAAAACATCCTCTCCTCTTAAGAACATTCCTGTTACTGTGAGGGCACCACCATCCTCTGGTCATCCAAGCTCATAATCACAGGGTCTTCCTCAGCTCCTTATGCACACTCACCCACTCTCTAGCCCATTGTCAAATCGGGTTGTTCCTGCCTCAAGAGCATCTTTAGTACCAGAAGTGCCTTTCTCTACACTCTCTCTACACTCACTCATTCCCTTCCCAGTTCATACTTTCATTATCTTTCTCTTGGACTATTGCAATGGCTTCATCATTGGTCTCTGTGCCTCAAACCTCTCCCCACTCCAATCAATTTCCCCATCAGCTGCCAAAGTGAGTTTCCTCAAGAGCAAGTCTTGTCGCCCTCCCCTCAATGAGCTCCAGTGACTTCCTCTTACTTTGAACATCAAATAAGGATTCACTTCTCTGGCTTTTAACACACTTTCCATTCTGAACTCTTGATACCTTTCTAGCTTTCTTACACATCGCTCCCTTCTATCCACCCTATAATCCACTTGCACTGGGCTCCTTGCTGTCTCTTGAACAGGACCATCCATCTGTCCCTCCAGGCTTTTGCATTCACTGTCCCCCAAGCCTGGGATTTTCTCCCTTCTCATCTCTGCTTCTTAGCTTCTTTGATATCCTTCAAGACAGCTCAAATCCCCCTTCTCCAGGAGGCCTTTACTTCTCCCCTCCCAATAGCGCCTTCTCCTTTAAGATGACTTTGTATCTACTTGGTATGTATCATATATACATATACATACATACATATGTACATACATACATACACACACATGTTATTGACTCCCACTGCCACTCCATTGAATGTTAGCTCCTTGAAGGTAGGGGCTCTTTTCACTTTTTCTTCATGTCCCCAGCACAGTGCCTGGCACACAGTAAGAACTAAATGAGTGCTTGTTAATCAATTGATTGATAGCTATTTACCATGTCAGATTCGAGTCTCATTTGTCTAGAATTCTCTGCTTTCCATCATGTGGCGGGGTTTATGACAGCCATGGAATCTTGTGACTGGAGGTCAAGTTATTTATAACCCACTTTTTTTTTTAAGTGGAACATTGGTGCTAGCTCTTTGATGACTCTGGTAACTGCTCTGCACTGACATACAAGCTTGCTCTTCCTGGTGGAAATTGCAGAGTTTGCCTTGAACTTGTCATTGATCAGAGCTGGTCAACAGTGAAATGCACCATCCCTGCTCATTAGAGATGGGATTCCCCATCATGGGAAGCCTGCAGCAGAGCGTGATGGCCATGCCTTTGGGGGAAGGAGGAGAGAGGCTCAGACCCCTACTCTGATAGTCTATTGGGGTGGGAGGGTTGGATGCCTCAGCACACTAAGCTCCTGCCTGGCCCAGCATGCCCTCAGCTCCATGATGCAGCTCATAGAAAAGACTGGCAGGGGGGACTCCAGCAACATGAAGAACAGAAGTCATTTCAAGCAGAAGGAAAAGTGCTTCTCACTGAGCAAGCACTTAGTATGGAAAGACAATTCTGCCCCAATGCAGTCTCTGCTCTGGCGTGAGAAACCTGCAGCCTGAGCGGCTCCAGCCTTCCACATGAAGGGAGGGCTCCTGCTAATTGGAGTGGAAACATGACATTCGACTACCTGTTTTACTCTGTGTGTGTGTGTGTGTGTGGTGTGTGTGTGTGTGTGTGTGTGTGTGTGTGTATGGGAGAGACAGGGACAGAAAGAGACAGAGACACAGAGAGAGACAGAGGCAGAAACAAACAGAGAAACAAAGAAACAGAGACACACACAGAAAGAGAAACGGAGAGACAGAGAAAGAGACGGAGACAGAGACAGGAGAGAGACAGAGAGAATGTGTGTGTGTGGAGGGGGTATGTGGGTGTGTGTGTGTGTGTTTGGAGAGGGGCTGATTTGGGGTGGGGAGGGCAGAAGAATGGAGTCCCAATCTCAGTTTTATCACTACAATTCAATTCCACAAAAGCCTATTAAGTGCTCACCAGGAACTCAGCTCTTTACCATCTGGAGCCAGAGCAAGGCAATGGCACAAAGACCTTTGTGAAACCTATTGAAGCCATTGATTAAATCCTCATGGGGAGCCAGAACCGTGCAGTAGCTACTGAGTCAGCCTGAAAACCAAATGAACTTGGAGTCAAGCCCTGATTTTGCCACATGCTTGCTGTGTGACCCTCTCTATGACCCAGGAAAATCTCAAAGCTTTCAAGTTGCATAATAGCAGTTAGTCTCCATTGGTGGAAGCAGTATCATCACTGGAATTCCCTGAGAGTCAACATTTCTATAGAGCTTCAAGATTTGTTTACCAAGAACTTTTCATATATTATGTCATCTGATCTTCACAGCAACCCTGAGAGGGAGATGCTACTCTTACCCTCTCTTTACAGACTAGAAAATTGAGGCACAAAAAGGTTGTGACTTGCCCAAGGTCCAAAAAAAAAATCCAAACTATTTGACTTCATATGAAATTGTCAAGCATGCAAGTCATATCTGGAATGAGAGGGTCATGAAGGTTATTTTTCTAAATGGAAAGAGAACCAATGTGCCAGTTTAGCTCCAGTGAGTTTTTAGACTTTCAAAAGACAGAGCAAAACAGAGAGGGAGAGAAAGAGACAGAGACAGAGACAGAGACAGAGAGACAAAGAGAGAGACAGAGAGACAGAGAGCAAAAGCATGCACATTTCAATGTAACCAGAAAAGAAAAAGATTTTTGTTTGCCTGAGACATTTATTGTCTGGTTGTTAGAAATAAAATTAAATACCAAAGGAAATGTTTCCTAGTTGGTTATATACACCTACTCACATTTTCATTGCTGTCAGCTATCTTCAGGAGCTTTGCTGGAACCAGCATCTAGGTCAGCAGAGTTGTTTAGGTATGTCCTGTAGGACCATTCCCAAAACATGCCTTCTTGGGCTAGTTGAGGTGAGGGGCAAGAGGTAGGGAAGAGGAGTCTTCATGTGGCTCTGCTTTCTGATTACTACTTACTTACCAAGACCCTAGACTCATTTTGGCCTGGTGACCTGGAATATTCAATGATTTATTTATCAATTTAAATACTTCAAATGCATGACTTCATCAACAGAGATACTTCCTTCATGGGTACAGATTGCAATCCATCCAGACCTCCTACTCCTGTGATATCCTTGTTCATGTTTGTCCATAAATTCCCCTCTGGATGATATGCCAGTTGTACTGGAGATCTTTTACTATGACTTTTGTTTGTTTAAACATTCCACGAGTATCTGTGCAACACTGATGCTGATAATTTTTTTAACTCTCTATCTATCTATCTATCTATCTATCTATCTATCTCTATCATTTATTAACAAGAAGAAGTGTCACAGAGAGATTATTGGTGAGAAAGAGATGAGTTCTTGGTTCTGGAAGCAGCTTCACATGGTTGAAAGAGGTATTCAGTTTCTCAGCTTTCTACTCCACTTTACCTTCTTCTTCCTATTTAATTCTAGGACTAGTTCATTGTCCAGTAGCAGTGTCTGACCAAACTATATGTGCTAATAGACAAAAATAATGGACTATCCATCTAATTGTAGGCCATAATGCAGGCAAAAGAAAAGTCTAATATATAACCTTCCTGCCCTTCCCCAACCATATCAATTGTTAGACCAATCCCTTTTTGTGATTAGGGAGGGCATGTAGTATACTAGAGCTTGATCTATCCATCCATGCATCTGTCCCGTCTATCTTCATCATCACTGTTATTGTCATCATCATCATCATCATCATCATTATCATTTTCTATCTCCCTGTCTATGATCTATCTTCTGTCTATTCATATTTATCATTATCATCACCATCCTTTATTTGCCTGCTTATTCATCTATCATTTAACTGTCTGTTTTTCTCTGTTTATCTATCTATTTATCTACCTATCAATCACCTATCATATATCTATTTATCTGTCTATCAAACTATCTATCTATCTATCTATCTACCTACCTACCTACTTACTGACATTTATTTCACCAGCTACTGTGCTAAGCATGGGGTGATTCAATTATAAAAATAAGTTGATAGCTATTCTCAGCAATACACTGATCCATGACAATTCCAAAGGATTTATGATTAAAAATGCTATCCACCACCTGAGCAGGAGCTGATGGAGACTGAATTCAGATCGAAGCACACATTTTCTATGAGGGTACTGCAATACATATGAGGTGTGGTGGCCAGGGATCTGAGCTGTCACAAGGATTGTGAGTGGAACCCTGGGGCATTTAATTATCACATCCTTTCCAGTAGTCTTGGTAATGTTGGTTTGCTTACAGTTTTCTGAGCAGGAGGTAAAGAACGGGCAGAGGTGGGGGAGGAAAGAGGATGTATGGAGTGTTGTGGCAGAAAGCAAGATGTTGAGGTCCTTTTGTCTCATTGGGCATGCAGCTGGAGGAGATGATACAGAATCCACAATGGCATTTGCAAGTAGGAGGAGCTCGTCATCTCTAGGGACCCCATCTTCCTCTGGCCTCTGTTGGATATTCTCCACCACAGTGGCTGCCTCAGCCTTTGCTGGGCTACACTTGATATGAATTGAAGGTTATGGAAAAGTTATCACCATCATCTCAATGTAGTAATCCTGTGGAATTTAAACACACGTGTGTAAAACAACATGGTATAGAGCTTCTAAGGGGACATACTGTAACATTGAGTCTGAAGCTTTTCTGTGATGAGCAAAGGTTTGGACGTTGCAGCAAAGTCTGGTGTTCTCTGCACCATTCTGAGCTGGGTGACAGTGAAGATGCTGTCTCTCACAGGACTTATCTGTGAAAACCTTCTAGCTTTTTTTTCACATGCTCATTAAGGAAGTCCTGGAGAGGTGGTTGTCAAAAAGATAGTTTGAGAAACAAAAAGTAGTCACCTGGGCTCGGAGGCACTCATTTGATCTCGACCAACTTTGTGGCTAACAATCTCCTCAGTGATATTTTCTGATCATCACAGAATAAAAGAATGTCATGGCTTGAAGGTAGCTCAGAGGCCACAATTCCATGTCTCCCTGAATGAGAACCTTCCCTATAGCATCCTGGTCAGCCCCTGCCTGAAGGCCCTCAAGGAGACATAGACCATCACCCCTTATAGCAGCCCATCCCACTCTGGACCATCTCCAACTATTAGAGAGTTTCTCATAGCCTCAAGCCTCGAGTTTCTTCTTTGCCACTTGCACCCAATGTTCCTTCTTCTGTCTTTCTGGACCAAGTAGAACAAGTCTAGTCTCTGCTCAAACAGCCCTTCTGTATGAAGGTAAATGGCCTGGCCCACCTGCTTGAGGAGATCACAAGCTCACCAGCCCTTGCTCCCTCCACAGATCCTTACAGATCCTCACAGATGCCATGGTGATCACCCTTCTCTAGGTGCTTTCCAAACTCTTCGGATTCTTCCTAAAACATGCATTGCAGAAGCATTCACCATATTCCAGGCATGATCTAACCAAAGAAGAGGACAGAGGAACCATTGCTTCCCTAACACTGGATACTGTTTCCCTCAACACAGCCTAAGATTTCACTCCATTTATTGGCTACTGGATCAACCTGGAGACTCATCCGACATTTGCAATTCACTAGACTTCCCCCCCCTTTTTTTTTCTCAGAGTAAGTCTTACCTTCTCATGCCCCCACAACTTGGACTTCTCAAATGGATTTAAAAAGTGTAAGACTTTGTATTTATCTCCATTAAATTGTCTCATCTTCCTTAATCCCTGCCCCTACTCACTACTTTAATTCTTGAGCCCCCAGGGATCTATTCTCATTTATATAAATCATTCATGATGATGATTCTTTTAGATGTTAAGCACAACCACTTATTTAGCAATGAGAGAAAAGAAATAATAACACCACAGATATTCATATCTTAAAACAAATACATGAATAAGAAAAATGCATTAAAATCCATAGATAAACTGGGATAACCATTTTCACCAAAATACTCAGCATCTCTAGGGACACCTGAATTAACAAAGGAATTTCCTCAGGCAGCGCAGGAGTGAGGAAAACCATGTACTTGATGTAACTAATAATTTTGGAACCATAAAGTTTGGTGCTCCCTTTTAGTCTCAGGAAATGACAAAAAAAAAAAAGGTCCTTAATGAATGTGTATTCTGTGTTGCAGAGATGCCTCCACTGCTCAACTGAGGTGATCTATACTGTACTTTACTGATACCTCAATAGGCACATCCCTGCTACATAATCTTCTGGGTGATTTCTCTGAATTTCTGCTTACAATCTGTTTTGTTGCTCAACTCAATTTACTCCTCAAGGGCGACTATAGTGTTCATCACTTCCAGCTTCAACTTTAGATGATGACATTCTGAAATCTGTTCTTTTAGCTCTGTTTTTGTTAACTTCATCCTTTTCTATCTACAGGCCAATTTTTTTTTCTTGGCAAAGAAATAAAAATATATTTGAGATAATATTTGACCAAGCTTGTGGATTCAGCTATCAAAAAGTGTGCAACTTCTATGTCCTTTATGAATACTCGTTTTGGTCAGATCCCAGAACTCTTCCTTTATATAAAATCTTCCTGGATGTCATCTTAACTTCTTGCTATGGCATATAACATCAGGAAGTGAAACGATAGAATACAAATATAATCGCTCCACTGCTTTGATGGTGAGATTAGATCATTGTGGACTCAATGAAATACCTGTCTACCTCTAAATCTATGATCCTGTGATTTAGTTTTGACCACTCTAGAGTTTGATTTATGAATGTTCTTGAGATAATCTTGTTTGATAGGGTTTCACACTCAGTTTTCCATATGGTCATTACTTCCTAAATGTTTTTTTAATTGCTACATTTCATAGTTTCGCACCATATTGTAAAAAGGAACTTGGATTCTAAATGCCATTGCCTTTCACTACCACATTGCCCATCTTGGAAAGGAAATGAAGGTTTAGGTGACTGAGGTACTGTGGAGATTCTTTGTCACCTACTCAATGTGGTAATAGCCAAACTTCTATAAAAATGGGAGAAATCTAAGTCAAAGGCTTTCTTTCCCTTATCTCCTTCTTAGAAATGTGGGCATCATCAGCTCATTTTAATAGATCGGATTAGAGCTATTTTGATGACTCATAATGACTGCTTCTCTCTTTATTTTTTTTTAATTTTGACCTTTGCTTCAAAAAGTCAACAATGAAACTACAAAGAGGAAGCTTAAGCTCTCAAACAATTTTTTTTCTCTTTGTTAAGATAGACTCAGCTTCATTGTTTGGTCCTGTTTGTTAAAGCTCTCTATGTCCAAAGCCTTCCAATTCTCTTCTTGAAGGAACTCTTCTTTAGTATAAACATGAGGTTTCTACAGTCAACAATCCTTTAGCCTCTTCTTTTTCATAACATCAAACAATATTTTGAAACATTTTTTTCTCTTCAACTTACTTCCCTACATCTCACTGGAATCATTAAAGATTTAAAAAAAATAAATTTTTAATTTTCATATTACTTTAATTTCTGAATATATTCTTCCTTATCTCCTCCATCCAGTGAGACACACCTTATTAACAAAAAGGGTGGGGAAGGAAGAGGTAGATTAGAAAAAACTAACAGATGTGTTAGCTAATCTCACAGCATAAGCAATTTTCTACACCTCTAGATCCCCACTTTCAGCTAAAAAGGGAGATTGATGCAGCTTTTCTGGTCTTATTCAGGGACAAGGTTGGCCATCGTTATTACACAACATTCATTTTCACTTATATTATAGTCATTATGTGTGTTTGGCTCTCAGGATTGTATTCTGCATCAGTTCCTATAAGTTTCTCCATCCTTCCCTGAATTCTTCATTTCCATCTTTCTTTACAATTTGGGAATATTTTGTTACATTTGTATAAGGGGATGCTGCAGATAGAACTCTGGGCCTGGAGTCAGGAAACCCTGAGTTCAAATTCAGCCTCAAACACTTACTAGCCATATGACCCTGGTGTGGCATTTGAAAAGTTCAAGAGCCATGATTTCTGGGTAATTAGTCATGTTATTAGTAATGCTAGCATTTTAATAAACAAGGTCAGTGGTGCTATCAGATGCCAAAGACCCTCAGGGCAGCATGCTCAAGGCTTATATGGCCTTGGAAAAGTGAGTATTCCAGAGGGTAGCAATCAACTCTGATGGGTTAACATGTAAAGAGAGACAATGAATATGACAACGAGGGGCTGGACCTATTCTAATGAACTTCATGTCATTTACTTCTAAATTACCCCCAGCCTGGGACGATCTAATCAAAGAATGCCCAAACCTGAGTAGAACACAATGGGATTAAATTCCTCATAAAGTTGGGTGGGGTCTGCCCAAAATTGAGGAGAGTTCATTCAATCTCATTATCAGTAATGTCCTTCAAGAGACTGAACATTGAAATAAGGATTATAGAAAAAGGGGAAACTCTGGATCTCCCCAAATCATTGGTTTTTAATAAGCATTTCCCTCACTAGGGAAGTTACTTAAGTTTTGTCTGCTTCAGGTTCCTCAAGTGAAAGATGGGGATGATAATAGCATCTACCTCCCAAGATTGTTCTGTGTGTCAGATGAACTAATATTTATCAAGTTCTTAGCATGGTGCTCCCTAGATCTCATAAGCATTATGTAAATGCTAATTATTATTATTGTTAGCCATTTCTCAATTGGTCAACCACTTTGCTACCAGTTCTTTGCTCTCAGAAAAAAAATGCTATTATAAATATTTTGGTGTGTATGGAGTCTTTCTTTCTGCCTTTGCCCACCCTCATCATATATGCTTAGGAATGGGATCTCTGGATCAAAAGCTATGAGCCTTTTAACCACTTTCGAAGCACAATCCCAAATTTCTTTCCAGATTAGATGGATTCACAGCGCTACCAACAGTGCAACCTCTCACTGGTCCCATGTTTTGTCATCTCCACCAATTTCTGGGCATGAAGTGAAATCTTCAGGTTGTTTTGATCAATGATTAGAGCATTTTTCATGTGGATACTGTTTCATCATTTAAAGATGTTTTACTCATATTTTTGGACCACTTATCTATAGGCAGATGCATCATATATTTGTATTAGTTCTCTATCTACTGAATTTTGCGTATTAGATACTTTTCAAAGATATTTGACACAAATATGACTTTCCTTCCATTGGAAGTCATTAAAAATTAATGTAGACATTGATGTAGTTTGGAGGATCTTGCCAAGTATTTCACAGAATTTCATCCCTTCTTCACTTTTTGGAATGCATATTGCTGCATAATCTGATTTTTGGCTCACCATGAGCAATGCCTGGAGAGATGAGTATATGTCCCAAGAAATGGTGCTTGTAGTTGCTTTAGAGCACACGATGATAGGAATTCTACTGAGCCCTAAAAACCATAGGGGAGCTAACAAATTCAGCTTTACACTGTCCTGAGGTTCAGTACTTCTGACCAATCAGCAAGTGAGGGAATGCAAATTTACCTGATCCATATCTTGTCACATGAAGACCATTATTCATTCTTTCACCTTGGATATTTTGCCATCTGTCCTACCATCATCTATATCACTTTATAGTCTCTTTCAACAAGATGAATACCATTCCTACATCAAACCAGAAATAAGCTTGTTCTCTGATTATAAACAGTGTTATTGTTGAGTCATTTTTGGTCATGTCTGACTTTGTGACCCTTTTGCGATTTTCTTGGCAAAGAAGTGGTTCCCAGGGGGCAGCAAGCGGCGCAGTGGATAGAACACTGGCCCTGAAGTCAGGAGGACCTGAGTTAAAATCCGGCCTCAGACCAAACACTTGACGCAGACTAGCTGTGTGACCTTTGGCAAGTCACTTAACCCCAACTGCCTCACTAAAAAAAAAAAAGAAAAAGTAGTTCCCATTTCCTTCTCAAGCTCATTTTTTTTAATAGATGAAGAAACTGAGGCAAACAGAGTTAAATGATTTGCCCAGTGTCACACAACTGGTAACTAGATGAGGCTCAATTTGAACTCAAGTCTTCCTGCCTCCAGGTTTGGCACTCCATCCACTGTACCACCTAGTATCAAACATCAGGGGAGCCATAAAATAGGAAGATGTATATTTGCCAAAAGAATTCACCACTGTGATGGAGGAGGTCCATCACAGTGCCCAGGTCGATGAAAAATTCTTGTGGGTAATGGGTCCTCCAGATGGTCTTCTTCATGGATGATATGCTGGTTACATCAAGCCCCAGAATATTGCAGAGAAAAGATATGTAATCACTACAAATAATTTGGTCTAGCTATCCACAAATGCCAGAGAGAGAAAGAGACAGAGACAGAGAGAGACAGAGACAGAGACAGAGACAGAGAGACAGAGACAGAGAAAGAGAGTCCTTGGATACCAGTTCCTCATCTCATTCCTTAGGCAAATGAATCATGTAGCTAGCATCCTCAGAGAAAGAGCACTCCCTTCAATATCATCACTGACAGTGTATTTCTCATGGAAAAGTTCTGGTCAGCATTTTCTTGTCTTTGCCTCACTTTTTTTTTTTTCCAGGACACATCAAATCTCTTTCCCAACTTGAAAGTCTAATGAGATTTTTTAGTACCAAGTGCTGGTCCTAAAAAGTGGAGTTAAAACAAAAATAATCATTTTTGAATAATGAAAGAGCATAATTCAGGGGGTGATTTAGAACCTTTTTATTGTCCCCTAGCTGCTATTTTTATGACTTCAAATTCTATTGCTCAGTGACTCTGTGGGACCAGAATGTGATTAATTGGTGCACATAGGCAATTGGTTCTTGCTTGATCTCATTTAAATCAGCAAAATTCAGGCTCCCAGGCATTCCTGCTTATCTGCCTGAGACCACATCTAACTAAAATGTCAACCTTTATAAGTGAACTCTAAGTTTTGATCACAAGATAGACAGCCAACTGTTTTTCCACGTGAAGCCAGGGTTGAGTTTCCTAACTGATAACCCACTGCTGCCACTGGGGAACCTCTTTCTCTTTGAAACTAATGGATTATTTGTGTGACCCTGAAAAAGTGAATGGCTTTCTTTCTCTGGACTCAGTTTTCCATTTGAAAATGAGGTATAATCTAGTATACTTGTATAGGTGTAAAATGAATTTGAGTATATCTTAACAAAGATACTAGTTAAGAAAAATATTGTTTAATGTTATAAAATAGAAAAAGCTAAAGGATCATCAGAGGCATCTGGTGGCTCACTAGATAGAGCATTGGGCCTGGAGTCAGGAAGACCCTAGTTCAAATCCAGCCTCAGACACTTACTAGCTGTGTGACTCTGGGCAAGTCACTTAACCTCTGATTGCCTGACAGATATAGTTCCACCTAAGAAGAAAATGGCAAACTACTCCAGTCTCTTTGCCAAGAAAACCCCAGATGGGGTCATGAAGGGTCAAACACAATAACCAAACAACAACAAAGAATTGTTGACTATGTAGAAACCTTATGTTTATATATAAAGAAGTGTTCCTTCAAGAAGAGAATTGGAGGGTTTGGGCCATGGAGAGTTCTAACAAATAGGACCAAAAAAAAAATGTTGAGTACATCTCAACAAAGAGAAAAGAATTGTTACTAACCTAGTAACATCTGTCCTAGAAGATTCTGTAGACCTCTGCCACATTTTGTTCTAGGATATATGCCAGGTTTGACATTCTGTACACTAAGGTCAAAGAATGAGATGGAGGATTTGAACCCAGGTCCTGTGATTCCCAAGCCTGTCATTATTCCACATTGCTTTCCAACTTTGCTGGTCTATGTTCTAAGGTCTCTTCTAAAATGCAAACATTTTATTGTATCTTCTGTGTTCTAAGCTCCCTTCCAGACCTGACATTCTTTAGTTTTGTTCTAAAATCATTGTCAGAGTTAACATTCTCTTGACTATGATTTAAGGCCCCTCTCAGATCTAATCTTCTACATGCATATTCCTAGCTCTGACATTCTCTGTCCTATGACTAAAGTCTCTCACAGCTCTGACTGTCTATATTTTGGGTTCTAAGATCCATTTTAGAACTGCGTTTTTGTTTTTTTTGGTCAATGACTTATGAATTGGCCCAGTCTTATTACTCTATGTCCTCTGCTGTAAGACCCCTTCTGGCTCTGACATTCTGTATTCCTTCTTTTAGGTCCATTTTGTGTCCAACAGACAGGTTCTCTGAATATCCTACTGTCTTTTACCCAGGAGGAAGCCAGCTACATTGTTAGAGCAATCTCAGTTTGGGAGGCAGGGTACGCACTTCCCTTATAGTGTCAGGATGGCCAGCATCCATCTTTGCAAATGCTCTTTGCGGAGTAATATGTCACCAGTTCCCTCTGGGGAAAGGGCCCAACACTAGGCCAGGACTCAACCTTAAAGTGCAGCTTTGTTGTTTTACTTTTCTTTTTTAAATATTATTTTATGTTTCAATGAACAAACATTTATTTTTCACTTCCCCCAATTTAAGAAAAAATTAAAAAAAATCCTTATAATAAATATGCATAGTCAAGCCAGACAGATTCCGCATTGGCCATGCCCCAAACTGAAGTTCTCATTTGTGTTGTGAGTCCCATCACCTTCCTCAGGAGAGGAGTAAGATTTGGGGTTAGAGGGTTAGAGTTGGAAGCATACATTCAGGGATAGGGGTTTCACTTTAGGTCCTCTGGCATTGGGGTTGGTCATTATGTTCATCAGAGATCTTAAATATTTCAATACCATTTGTCTTTTTAAAAATTTATTTATTTATTTATTTTTGGCTAGGCAATTGGGGTTAAGTGACTTGCCCAGGGTCACACAGCTAGTAAGTGTTATGTGTCTGAGGCTGGATTTGAACTCAGGTCCTCCTGAATCCAGGGCCGGTGTTCTACCCACTGCGCCACCTAGCTGTCCCCCAACCATTTGTCTTTACAATGAAAACATTGTGTTCATTTTCTCTCCAGCTTTTTGTTGGACATAACATAGAAAACTCTAGAGAAAATCACATGTGAGTTTATGCCTTCTGCCATATGTGTAGCTAAGAACATGAGTCTGTGGGCTATTACTGAGCAGTGCTAAGTCCAAGGCCACTCCAGCCACAAAGGCCACACGTGACCAACCACAGGCAACGAGGGCAGCCTTTTATTGGTCACCACTACTCTAGGTATAACCACGTCCAGACTACTCATCTGTGCCCTATGCCCACCAGGCTTTCAAGGTAGCAGCATTGGAGGCAGGAGCAGCTGGGGGCCTGCACGAGAGCAGAGACAAAGTCTCTGATTTTTCTCTTCTTCCACCTGTTCCAGGATGCATAAACAGCCATCACCCCTGCCAAACCCTTCTGGGATCCCCACATACATACACACCTGCACTGGAATCCCAGCCCCTGGTGCCCAATCAATTGCCTCTGGGATAGCAGCTCCCCTTCCCTGGGGCTGCACTAAGTGTAGAGGTTGCCAGAGTATGCTCTGTGGTCAACTTCTTTCCCATCAAACCACCAAGTCATAGGTTCTAGAGTTGACAAGGGCCTTCAGGAATAAGGAGACAGTGTGGCACAGGGGAACAGAGCATGGGCTTTGGATTCAAGACCTGTGGCAGAATCTGCCACTGACGCTTCTTTCCCACATGACCTGGAACAAGTCCTATCCATTCTGAGCCTTAGCTTCCTATTCTGGGTCTACAAAGACAAAACCAATGCAGTTCCTACTCCCAAGGAGTTTATATCCTCCAGATACACCTGTGAGTAGATAAAAGTAACCGCAGCATAAGTGGGGGGAAGGGGGCTGGGACACAGAGGCATCTAGCTGCCTGTAGGACAGAGCACTTGAGCTGAATGTTGAAGGACACCTGGGGTTTGAAGGGCAGAGATGAGGAAGGAGAGAGCTCTAGGCACAAGGGGCAGTTGGCGCATGGAAAATGGATCAGGGAAGAGGAACAGCATCAGGCAAGTTGGGGTGCAATGGAGAAGGAGTGAAAGAAAGTGTAAGTAATGTGCTTGGAACACAGGCTGGAGTCCGGCTGTGGAGGCCCTAATGTGCCCAAGCAGAGAGATTGGATTTGTTCCTAGAGGCAAGTGAGAGTCTCTGAAGCTTTTCAAACGAGGGAGGGTCAAGGTGAGGCCCGGCTTCAGGAAAATCATTGTGGCAGCTGTGGGGAGGATGGACTGGAGAAGAGAAAGGCTGGGGACCAGAGGCCAGCTGGTCCAGTGAGAAAGCATGGGGCCTGAGGTTGGCTGCAGACCATGGATTGGAGAGGATCCCCAGGGCTGAGCTCAGTGACAGACACATAGTAGGTGTTCAATAAATACTTGCTGAATCTGTTGGCTGTGATGGGAGGATTAAATGCCATAAGAGACTAAGAGCACTGCAGAATCCTCTCAATGCCACAAAGATGCCAGTGGCCCTGCCAAGGTGCTTCTGTGTTTATTACTTCTGAGGCTGTTTTGGGATCATGCTATCCAGCTGAAAGTAGATCCAGGAGCTGGGCCAGGGGACTGCTGGGACCCTCTCCTCTGGACTGCAACTGCTTCCACACACACCACCCCCATTGTCATCTGGATGGAAAGTGTTACCAGAGAGAGAAAGAATCTGGTATCTGTCTGAGCCCCTGTGGTGGCTATTTCAGCCTCCATCGGCCACATTTAGCAATTCTGGAAATCGCCAAGGCTCTGCCTGGAGATGGCGGAGGCAGGTTTTGCTGACTTGCTAATGTGTGTTTTTCCCCATCTCATCAGGAGCGTGTGTCATCCATCACTGAAACACTTCTGGAAAGGTAAGCTATTTATTTGTTCTGGTACATTGAGAGGAAAAAAGTGGCCGGTAAGCAGCCCTGGTGAAGCTCAGAGACTGCCTGGGCTTGGTAGCCAGCTGCCCTCTCCCTTCTCTTTTGACATCACTGAATAATCTTTTTCAAAATGTTTTTATTATTTTTATGTCACGTTTTTACACCATAGTAATTTCCCTTTATCTCCTTTTCCCCACTAAATCCTTCCTTGAAAGAAGGCAGATATTGGAGCAAAGCAACAATAATAAAACCAAACCACAAAGCACAGGTCTCTCTGGCAGTGGAGACTACATTCTTCCTCTGCCTGAGAGCTAGCTGTATAGCTCCTTATGAGCTGTCTGGGAACAAAGTCGTCATCTATTCTCAACTTGGCCTTCCCCGTTTTAATCAAAGCACAAGGAAATTAAGAGACTGAAAGGTCTTCCATCATAGAGCATTGAATGCCAGAGCTGGGAATGAACTTTGACCTCAGAATGGCAGAGCTGAGAGGGAACCTAGAGTCCTGGTCATGGAATGTCAGAGCAAGGATAGCCTTTGGGAAGTAGAACATAGAATGCAGAGATGACCGGAAGTCATGTATCACTGGTTAAGCCTGGGAATTCTGGCTCCAGAAAAGCTCAGGTAGGGTGCACATCCTTTCTGAGTCAGACCATGGTGAGAATCAGAGAATGCATGGGGATCAGTGGATCTTCCCTGGAATTCAATGATGCTGGTTGTTGGAGCAGGAAAAGAAAATAGTTTTCTACAACTGAGAGAGGAGTCTGCTACAGTCTTGCAATTTAGCTTCTACCGGTCCAATGTCTTCTGGAGGATAGGATTTCCATTGCACTTTACCTCCCATCCTCCCAAGCTGAATTAATCTTTGTTTCTAAGTTGTTTCTTGAGTTTCCCCACCACTGTGCCTTTACTTTTGGTAACATTGCTTCCTATGCAAATGTAGCACCCCTTGCTAATTCTAGCAGAGTCATGGTGGGAGGTTCCCCAACAGTACCTCTAACCTTGTGGGCTCTGGGTCCAAGGTTCTAGCTATGATGCCAGTTTGCCTTCCTATCTCGCCATTTGCTATTGTTGAAGGGTGTTTGGCTATCAGCTTTTGAGGAGCATTTTGACTTCATCTTTGTATCCCTAATACCTAGTTCAGTGCTTGGAACATTGGACACTTAATACATTTATTGATTAGTAGTTTATTTATTGATTAAATGTAGACAGAAGAGCATTGGACATGGCAATGAGAATACCAGGGATGGAGATCCAGATCTGCCATTTAGATCACTGTCTGGAGACTCTTTCTAGAGCTCAGTTTCCTCCCCAGCAAAATATGGGCCTTGTACTAGATGACCTCTAACTGAGTTTGCCTGCAGCTCTGCTTTCCTCTGAATTCTCATTGAAAAGCAAGAGAGGCAGTTCAGAGCTTTAATTAGGCACTGTTTTCAGAGTAAAGAGAATCTATTGATCCCTAAACACAGTGAGTCATTATGCCTTAATCACCCTGCAAACCAAGCTTCCCAAAAGCACCTCCCTGGCAGGAACTTTGCAGTCTGTTTCCTTTCCACTCACCTGGACTGGGTGCTCAGCAAACAGTAGCTGCTCCGTAAACACTGGTCAGGCAGCCAATGTGAAACCTGTGAGATGCATTTGCTAGCCATCGTTGTAGGTCCAGGTCTTCACACACCATCTTTCTAGCAGCACGATGCCGTGTGGTTATGAATCCTGCAACACTCCAACTCTGAAGAATCATAAATGATGGTGTCCCAAAGGGTGATCCTAAGTTCTTACTATAGCTTGCTACGTAGCTGGTTAGGTGCTAGGCATCCAAAGACAAAATGAAGTTGCCCCTTCCCTCCAGGGGAGGGAGATGATTTTCCACTGAGGGAGACAATATCCTGATAAAGTGAAAAGAATGATGGGATTGGATGCCGAGGATCTGGGTTTATATCTTAGCTCCAGCTCTTTTACCCACCTATCTGTGAGACCTTGAGCAAGTAAGTTAACCTTTCCAGGCCTCACTTTTCTCATCTGTAAAATGAGGCCATTAGATTAGATGGTATTTTACGGGCATTCAAGCTTTACTTCCTAAGGAGCAATGAATTTTTGGTCGTTTTCCACTGCATACCAAATAAAGCACAAACTCCTCATGCCATTGTTCAAGGTTCTCCACATTCTAGCTTCATTCACCCGTACCCTCTTGGACAGTCTTAAATAATTTCCTCTTCTCCTACTCTCCACTTCAGCCTTGTCTAAACTTGTCTCCAACACCTGTTTTCAATTCTTCTCTCCTTCCCCCTTCCCCCCTTCTATTTCCAAACATGTGCAAGTGCCAGAATCTTCTTGGACTTCTTTAAATATGATTAATGAACCAATAAGCATATATTAAGTGCCCAACCTGACCAGCGCTAAAAGTTGGAGACACAAATACAAAATCAAGATGAGGGAGTTGGCAGCCTCCTGATGCAAGGGATTGCTCACTCCCTAGAGTTTTCTCAGCACTGCTTGTGAACCTTTCTCTCCCTCTCCACCCCCCCCCCCAATATTTATTCTTTACATTGTCCCTGGGGATATCAGTTCTTCTATTATATTTTATGGTCACGAGTGCAGGGTCCTTTTATCTCCAGCACCGTGGATAGAAAGGGAGCTAAATAAGGATGGAAAGAAGGAAGGAAGGAAGGAAGGAAGGAAGGAAGGAAGGAAGGAAGGAAGGAAGGAAGGAAGGAAGGAAGGAAGGAAGGGAGGAAGGAAGGAAGGAAGGAACACAGGAGGGAAGGAAGACTTTCTCAAGCATCCTGCCTACCTCACTCACAAGATTAAGTCTGTGTTTGTCCCCAGCTTCTTCCAAGCCCTTGGCCTTCAGCAGGCTGGGGCAGAGTCCTGGCTGCCCTCTCCCAAGGCTGAGTACAGAGGAACAGACTGATTCCCCCACCCTACCCCCAGAGTTCAGTGAGTGGGGAGCTAAGCTGCCCCACGCTCTCACTTGGTAAGCACAGAGAAGTCCATTAATACTAAAAACATTTCTTGTATTTCCCCTGCAGAGGCAGTTGTGAGCGTGGGAGGTAAGGTGAGGTGCTCTTGCTAATTAGAACTTGATCTGTTCTTAATTTCACTCACTAGCTACATATTTCTGTAATAAATTGAGTAAGTGTGAATGCAGATGAATTTAACAAGTAATTAGAGGCACCCACTTAGTTGCAGAAGCTTTTCCTCAGACCTGGACTGCAAATGGAGTGGGAAGCACTTCCTGTTCTGTCCCCTCTTATCTACTCCCAGGACCACCAACCCTTGGAGAGCTCCTCTTGACCTTGATCCTGAACTCTGACAAGAGCCCCCTCTCTGCTCTATCTGCTCCTTGCATCCCGCCCTTCTCCTAGCCACCTGCAGACTGCTCAGGAAATGGTCCTAAGTTTCCTAGCTCTAAAGATGCTGCTTGAAGGCAATAAGCAAGTTTCTCAGAAGAAGAGAATGCTGGGGTGGGAGGGTGCACTGCTGAGGGCTTGTCTTCCAGCATTTTAAAGACTTCAATACTTTGTTCACACTGATATAATGATTTAAGGTTTGGTTTGAAAATAGTGTCAAGCAATCAACAAGCATTTGTTAAACACCTACTGTGTGCTAGGCGTTGTAATGGGGATTCAAATATAAGGAATGAAACCATCCTTCCTCTCAGGTATATTACAGTCTAAGGGGGAAGGAGAGATGACAAGGATATAGATAAGTAGATGCAGTATAAATATAAAGAAAACAGGTACAAAATGGTTAAAGTTAATATGGCAGTTTGACCCCACCATTTTTCTGCTTTGTTCCAGAGTAGCATTAAAAGTAATTGGTCTAGCCAGTCTGGCAAGCCATTTGGAACTGTGTCCTAAAAGCTATTAAACTGCACATCTCCTTTGACACAGCAATATGGCTATTAGGTCTATACCCCAAAGAGATCAAAGAAAGAGGGAAAGGAGCCACAGGTACAAGAATATTTATAGCAGCCCTCTCATGGTAACAAAGAATTGGAAATTGAAGGGGTACCCATGGTAGCCATCAACTCCCAAATGGCTGACTGACCAAGTCCTGGTATATGTAGGTGAGGGAATACTATTGGACTGTGGGAAAGGATAAAGGGGAGGGCTGCAGAGCAGCTCAGATATAATATGAACTGAAGCAGAGGAAAAAAAGCAGAACCAGGAGAGCAATTTATACAAACACAGCATCGTTAAGAATAATGAATTTGAAAAATTTAAGAAATGTGATCATCACTCCAAGGACAACCATGATGGCAGAGAAGGGGAAAGATTTGGGAAGGGCTTGATATACATATGTGTTGGATGTGGTCAATGTGGCTACTTGTTTTACTTGACTGTATATTTTTAGAGGGGTTTTTCATTTCTATTCTTTCTTGATTTGGAGGAGTATGGAAGGAAGAGAAAATGAATACTTACTTAATTGAAAAATAAAATAAAATTGTATTAGAAAATAAGAGCAATGGAGAAAATATCAGAGATAGTGATTCTAACTCACAATAAATACTCCATACCTATGAGGACTCCCCAAACATGGATTCAGTTGCCTCTTCTGAAGATGGCAAGCTCCCCCTCACTGGCAGTTTTCATAGAAAATGATTACTTTTCACTTGTATTATGGAGGGGTTTTTATTGAGATATGGTTTAAGGGGAAAAAAACTTCACATATACTAGATGGATTGCATGATCTCTGAAGTTCCAACCACAACACCAATGAACGACTCCAAATTTTTAGTCTGGGAATCTGGTATTGAGAAACATAAGCCACAATCCACAAAATCCTTCAGTGTCTAAATGTATCTGTTTATAAATCTTGACAATCCATATTTCAGCATGCATCCTCATCCCTGTGACTTCTATGTAGATGTGGGAAACTAGGGTGTAGACAACTGTATATGCTGGCAGATTCAGTCTAAATGTTAAGAATAATATATTGGTTTTTGCTGAAATACAATTGTTTCTCTATTTTGGTTAGAAGAGATGGCTCACTGGTCAGGGGAGGGATAGAGATTTCTGATCATAGGATCATAGATTTATATTTGGAAGAGAAACTAGAGGTCATTGAATCTAACCCCTCATTTTACAGAAGAGTTATCAGAGGTTAAGACAAGTTAAGTGACTTGCTCAGGATCACACAGCTTATGTCTAATACCTCATTTGAACCAAGGTGTTCCTTGGTTCTTTGGTGACTCCAACTCTTGCCCTCTAACCACTTTGCCACTTGAAGGTAAAATGAAAAAAATAAAATACATCAATAAAAATTAAACATTAAAATAAATGTATGATTCATAACACCTATTTTGAAATACACATATGCCTGTATTGATTTTCTGTAAGGAAGCCCCCTTGCAATCTCTCACTGGGTGTTCAGGTGACCTTAAGCTAGGTAGCCCATGCTTGAGCAAGACCCATGAGCCAGAAGGGCTTCACTATGGGGGCCAATGGGTGGATTATGTGCTTGCTGCTTGAGGTTCAACCCTACCCTCTCTGCACAGTTTCCTCTTGGTGCTTTTTCAAAGGGAACCATTTCTGAGCCAGAGCTCATCTCAAAGAACTTTCACAAGGTTAAAGAGACTCTTCCATGGGGATCTTGAGAATCATAAATCTCACTTCTTTTAAAAAAAAGAGAAGCCCCCATTGAATATCCTAAAAATCATCCTGCTGGTTAGTCTTCCTAGTGCTTGTGTGTGTGTGTGTGTGTGTGTGTGTGTGTGTGTGTGTGCGCATACATGTGTATATGTGTGTGTATGTTTACATCTGTCTTCAGCCCAGTCACAATGTTCTTGATCAAATCTAAAAGACAGTGGCAGTTATTGGTGGAAAGAAGAGTGAGACTGAACCCCAAGTCACTTCTCAGAACAGGGCCAGCGTAGCCAGAACAAAAGGAGCTGGCCATTCACTCTGTGAATCCTCACACTGGAAAACCTGTCTGTAGAGGGGCTATATTATGAGCCAGTTGCATGACAGAGGCAGTCACTGGACATAGCTCTACATGCACCAAGTGAGGAACAGACATGGAACCTTTGGTCCACCTTCCATTCTCTAGAGATACAGTCACTGCAGCAACGAAGCTTTCCTGGAAGGTCCCAAGGCACCAGCCATTCTCCAGACAAGCTGAGGATTCCATCCAGAGTTTTGGTTCTACACATTCAAGGCAAGCCCACTCTTCACCAAATCACAGACTCCTGGAATCTCATGGTGGGAAGGGACCTCAGAGGAATCTAGTCCAACTCAGAATGAAAGAAGAATTCTGCCAAGTGGCCACCCAGGCTCTGCTTGGACCCTTCCAAGAACGGGGAGCCAACAGCTCTCAAGGCAGTCTGTTCCACTCTGGCACAACTCTGATTGTGGGGAATGTTTTCCTGATATCAAGCCTGAATTGGCTGCCAGCTTCCCCCCATTGTCTGTTGTTTGGCCCTGGGAACAGGCAACACAAGTGTAAACCAGCTTCGGTTCCCACTCTAGCTTCACATAGCTTTTGCCAGGAACATGGTCCTGAGCTTCTAAGCTCTGATAGGTGACGTGTCAGCTCATCTTGGCTAGGGTCAAACCTCCATGCCGTTTCATGGTCACCATTTCCAACATCCTTTACACCTTCTTCCCCCTTTCTGGTTCCCCTTCACAGATTGCCTTACCCCATTAGAAAGTCAGCTCCTTGAGGACAAGGCCCATCTTTCCTTTTGGTTCTATTTGTGTTCCCAGTGATCACATAGCATATAGTAAGTGCTTATTCATGCGTCCTTCTATCTATCTATCTATCTATCTATCTATCTATCTATCTATCTATCCATCCATCCATCCATCCATCCATCCATCCATCCATCCATCCATCCATCTATCTATCTATCTATCATCTATCTATCTATCTATCTATCTATCTATCTATCTATCTATCTATCTATCTATCTATTTATCTGTCTATCTATCTATCCATCTATCTATCTATCTGTCTATCTATCTATCTACCAATCTACTTACCTGTCTCTGTCTGTCTCTTGTTCTGCCTTTTGGGAATCAAAAGACCAAGTCTATTCCCTCTCCTATCCTCTGCTTGTAGTGAAAGAAACTGGGTGACCCAGTGGATAGAGTGTCAGGCCTGGAGTCAGAAAGACTCTTCCTGAATTCAAATTGGACCTCAGACACTTATTAGCTATGTGATCCTAGGAAAATCACTGAACCCTATTTGTCTCAGTTTACTCATCTGTAAAATGAACTAGAAAAGGAAATGGCAAACTATTCCTGTATCTTTGCCAAGAAAACCCCAAATGGGGTCATGAAGAGTCAGACACAACTAAACAACAATTCCTCTTTCCGTATGACAACTCCTGAAATATTTGAAAACAGCTATTATACCCATCCCTCCCAAATCTTCTCTTTGCCAGGTTAAACTTCCCCAATTCCTTTAACCAAGCCTCATACAGCATGGGCTCAGGTGGCACAGTGGATAGAGCCCTGAGCCCGGAGTCAGGAAAACCTGAGTTCAAATCTGGCCTCAGATACTTACTAGCTATGTGACCCTGACCAAGACATTTACCCTCTTTTTGCCTCAGTTTCCTCAACTGTAAAGTGGGACTAATAAAAGCACAGTGTTGTCATATGGATCAAATGAGACCATGTTTGTAAAGGGCTTATCCCACTTCCTGGCATATAGTAGGCACTACATAAATGCTCCTTCCTTTCCCCTTCTCTCTGCTATCCTGGCTACCCTCTTGGCACTCTGTAGCT
Source organism: Vombatus ursinus (assembly GCF_900497805.2). Taxonomy (NCBI): domain Eukaryota; kingdom Metazoa; phylum Chordata; class Mammalia; order Diprotodontia; family Vombatidae; genus Vombatus; species Vombatus ursinus. Next base: position 5,322,303 of record NW_020950758.1, on the reverse strand, counting down.
TAACAATTTGTCCTAAAGAGTGGTGCCATGACAGAATGAATAAGCATACAGGCATTTATTAGACACTTACTGTGTGCAAAATTTTGTGTTAATTGTTAGGGATGCAAATAGAAAATCAAGACCATTCCTACTTTCAAGGAACTCACATGCTAATGGGGCAGACAAACCCTACAGGAGAGGCAAGTCAGCTGGAAAGGGCACATGTTCTGTAGGGCACAGCAGCAAAGCAGATCTTAACGCCTCTTCTTAGTGTCATTTTAATTCATAAAGCTACATCCATTTCTGAAGTCAAACCATTGATTGTGCCAAAGACCCTGGAGGCAAGAATTTCTTTTTTCTTTTTTGCACAAGAGTAGCTGTGGCTGCTCAGAGGCTGAGGGCTGTGGCTGTGGCGGCAGAAGTTGCAGGGTCAACAGGTGATTCTCCACAAAGGGTCATTCCCTAGGCTCTGGCTGCGGGGAATAGGTGGAGACCAGGATGCCTGGTGGTTTGTCTGGGGACGTTGGTGGTCTCAGAGTGGAACACAGTATCTCAGATAGTGTATGAATAGAGGAAAGTACTGTGGGGTCTCACTCAGTGCAAATGATGAAACCCCCTGAGGTGGCTGCATGTATTCAGATTCATGCTGATTGAGGTTAAAATGATAGAAAATATGGCAACTGGTTCCACCCCAGTAGAAATTCACACCACAAATTAAAATAATGTGACCAGTTCAGAGGGTCCAATTCCCTCCATACGATTGGATGATATACCTCCTTTTACAAAGCACATGTTCACAAGTGGTCACAAAACAAAAGGCAGTGTGGTGTAGTGGTCTGAGCCAGGAAGCCCTGGTTGAAGTCCTGCTTTTGACAAATACAGCTATGTGACCTTGAGCAAGTCACTGAACCTTTTGGTGCTCTGGGCTTTTTCTCTAAACTATTAATTAGTTGTTGAGAGGGTGCTGACCTGCCTTGGTAGAAAGATTTTCCTCACCTGGGAATTACCCATGTCAATGAAATCTCAGGCCCAACTCCCATTCCCAGCAATTTAAAAAAAAAATGAGATGGGGTCTCCGCTTTTAAGGATCTTATAAACTACTAGTGAGGCAGCTAGGGGACACTGTGGGCCAACAGATCCATCCTCAGACAGCTGTGGGACCCTGGGCAAGTCACTTAACCACTGTCTGCCTCAGTTCCTTCATCTAGAAAATGGGGGTAATGATAGCACATTCTTCATAGAGATGTTGCAAACATTAAAATGATATCTAAAGGCTGGCTATTATCATCATTCCATGAGGTCCAAAAGTCAGCTGTAAGCTTTAGTGACTTACATAGCTACGAAATAGCTAAGATATAATGGACAGGTGCAAAGGAGACAACCAGAAACAGTTTTCCAGGAGAATCTGGGAAGTTCTAGAAGACTTTCAGTTGTGGGAATCCCAGAAGCCTTCGTGGAAAAAGAGACCCTAAAGTGACCTGGGGAAGAAGCTAATGATTCTGAGAATCCAAGATATAGTGCCAAAGGTTTTTAAGTGACACATCATTGAAGGAAGTTGCTCACACATCTGCAGGATGGAATGCTGTGGGGGAGACACTGAGGAGAGGTCATTGAGGAGGCCATGGCAATGTTCCACATGACAGATGATGAAGGCTTGGACTGGAGGAAAGGGAATTATGTGGAGAGACAAGAAGAAGCAATCTGCAATGACAAGACGTGACAGGAGTTTGAATATAGGAATGGAGGACTTTCAAATGCAAGATGCAAGGGAAGAGTATAAGGGTAAATACACCAGGGAAATCAGAAAGGATTCAATAAGGTTAAACTGCATGTATTACTCCATGGGAAGATGATACTTGTAACTTTTAAGAACTTTATCTTTATTAGGACAATTAGACAGAATCTACATAGACAGATGGTATGGGTATGGGTTGACTGTGATGGGATGATTTAAAAAATAAAATTAAGAGGTGAGAAAGGGGGTTGCACTGGGAGAAAAGTAAACAGAGAGGAAGAATCAGAAAAATCACCTTACATAAAAGAGGCACAGAAGAACCCTCACGATAGAGGGGGAAATGAGGGGGTAGTGGGCAATGCTTGAATCTTACTCTCATCAGGATGGCTCAAAGAGGGAATAGTGTGCACACAGTTGGGTGGAGAAATCTATCTTACTCTACCGGAAAGTAGGAGGGGAAGGGGATATGAAAAGGAGGGGAGCTGATAGAAGGGAGGGCAGATTAAGGGAGACAGTGGTCAGAAACAAAACAGACAGGATAAAAAGAGAGAAAAAGATAAACAGGAAAAATCAGATAGAGGGAAACACACAGTCAGTAATCATAACTGTGAATATGAATGGCACGAACTCATCCCTAAAATGAAAGCAGATACCAGGGTGGATTAAAAACTGGAATCCTACAACGTGCTGTTTACAAGAAATATACTTGAAGCAGAGAGGCACAAAGAGTAAAGGTAAGGGGCTAGAGCTGAATGTATTATGCTTCAGCTGAAATTAAAAAAAAAAAAACAGCAGGGGTAGCAATCCTGATCTCAGCAAAGTAAAAGCAAAATTAGACCGAATTAAAAGACAGAAGCAGGGAAAGTATATTTTGCTAAAAGGTACCAGGGACAATGAAGCAATCGATATTAAACTCTTCATGACCCCATGGACAATAGCGCACCAGACCCCCAGTCTAAGTGGTTCATCTTCTGATGTCATACACTTAATACTGTCCATGGGCTTGTCTTGGCAAAGATACTGAAGTGGTTTGCCATTTCCTTCTCCAGCAACTCACTTTTTGTTAGAACTCTCTACTATGACCTAGCCACCATGCAAGGCAGTGATCCAGAAGGGGCCACATGTGTAATTGATATCAAATTGTTTGGCTTCTCATGAAAAGGCAAGAGGAGGGAGGGAGGAAAAGAATTTGAAATTCAAAATAAAAAATGAATGTTATTTTTTACATATAATTGAGAAATATTTAATGAACTAAAAATATATTGAGAAAAAATAAGAGGGATGAATTGAGGATAACTTTCCTAACACTGATTTATTTTATTTACTTCCTATTGCCATATTGTAGCTCGTTTATAGAATATAAAGCCCCAGAAGTTAGAGATCTTCCTGCCTCTCTCCCTCCCTTTCTTCCTTCTCTCTCTCTCTCTCTCTCTCTCTGTCTCTCTGTCTCTCTGTCTCTCTGTCTGTCTCTCTCTCTGTCATCCAATGACCAATGTTAAGTTAAATAAATGTTGGATACCATTGAGTGCATACCAGGCATAGGGTACAGTATATGCAAAATGGTCTCATAACCTAGTATATTCTGAAGGGTTCCCTGGCTTCCTGTTTCTCTTGCCTTCCTGCCTTCCAATCAAGGTTCACTTTCTCTTGTGTATCACGTTGAAAGGATCCTGGCATAGCAATTCATCAACAGTGAGAGGGGTTAAGGGAGGCAGCAGTGTCATGTGGATGGGAGAGTCCTGGGCCAGGGGTTGGGACCCTGAGCTCTGCCCTCATCTCTACCCTTTGCTAGCTGGGTGACCCTGGCAAGCATCACCTCAGTCCTCTCAGTCTCATGTTCCAAACTGGGAAAGAAAGCATAGAAATCTTTGTCCAGTCTACCTCCCAGAATTGTCTTAAGACTCCCACAACAAACTGGATCAGGAAGCCTTTTGAAGTCTTAAGGTATGAAAAAAAGGCCAAAAGAAATAATCATATCAGAAAAACATAGAATTGGGAAAGGAACTCAGCCACATCTAGTCTAACTCCTATGTTAGAATAAAGTGGCATTATATAGCCAATATGCTCAGCCTGTCTTTGCTTGAAGACCTCCAATGGGGGGCAGTCCAAATTCCATCTCTATCATTATGACTCCCAGATCAAGACATCTCGGCCTGAGTGCCAGGCCTCCCATTCCACATACAAAAGCCAGCACCTTTATATGGCATTTTAAGGTTTACCAAGCACTTTACATGTTGGGTTGTTTCATCCTCACAACAAACCTGACAGGTAAATACTATTATTATGCACATTTTGCAGATGGGGAAACTGAGGCTGGGAGAGTGCAAGTGACTTTCCTGGTATCACACAATAAGTATGTGAGGATGTTTTGAACTTTGGTCTACTTGACTACAAGTCCAGTTCTATAGTCCCTAAGGAAAGCACATAGACCCCTACACCTATGGAAAGCTCCAACTGTCAGCAGGTTTTTCCTGACCTTGAGACTAAATTTGTCTCTTCACAGATACCACTTATTGCTCCTGCTTCTTCCCTCTCAGGCCAAGCAGAACAAGGTGAACCCCTCTTCCAAGTGACCTCACTGAAAAGAAGGCTAGAATAGAGGCTTTGAAAAAAGTAAGTGGCATACTCACAGCCACTAAGTAATGTCAGAAATCCCTGAATGAGCTTTAACCTTGGACACTTGTTCCCTCCCGGAAAGAACAGCAGGAGGACTTGTTCTGTGTGGTAGTTACATAAGGAAAGGGATGGCCGGTCACTTGTCTGATGGATTCTAGTGGCATCACCACTGACCTCTGTAATGCCAAGGCGGCTTGCTGGGAAAGTGTGATAGGAACAGTTGGTATGTCAGCTGGAATGCCACACTAATGAGCTGGGAGAAAATATCAGCTTGAACAACATGCAGATGAGGTTACAGTTCATTCAGAATTACTTTCAGCCACTCTAAGCCTGGTACAATTTTGCATTCTATTGATGAGTCCATTAGCCATTGGGGTGAGTGCAGTGATGAGCCCTTCAGCCTTCATCCTTGCAAAATCATCTTAATGAAGGTGAAATGCAACCTTTGATAAAATTCTAAGTAATGGATTTGATGAAGATGGGAATGAAGTAGAATTGAGAATCCTAGAATGTCAGAGTTGAGAGACCTTAGAACACAGCTGATCAGAGCTGGGAGAGGCCTAGAATAATGAAGAGAGAATTCAAGTATTAATGATGGGAAGTCCTCAGATTATAGAACATGCAATATCAGAGCTGAGGAGGGACTTTAGAATCTATGACAGAGAATGTCATATCTAAGAGGGGCCTAGAACAGAGAGTAGTCCTTAGAATGCTGAATACAGAATATTTTTAATTTTTTTAATTAATTTTGATTTATCAACAACCACTTCCATAAACTTTTGAGTTTAAAATATTTCTCCCCCTCCCTTCCCACCACCCTCCCCAAGATGGCACACAATATGATATAGGCTATACATATTCATTCCTATTAAACATATTTTCACGTTAGTGATGTTGCAAGTTAGAATTAGAACCAATAGGAGGAACCACCAGAAAGAGGAAACAAAACTCAACAGAAGAAAAAAAAATAGCAAATAGTATGCTTCGATCCACATTCAAATTCCATAGTTCTTTCTTTGCATGTGGATAGCATTTTCCATCACGAGGCCTTTGGAGATGTCTTAGATCCTTACATTGCTGGGAAGGGTTAAGTTTATCAATATTAGTCATCATAAAATGTGGCTGTTATTGTGTACAACGTTCTCTTGGTTCTGCTCACTTCACTCAGCATCAGACCATACAAGTCTTTCCAGATTTTTCAGAAGGCAGCCTGTTCATCATTTCTTACAGCACAATAGTATTCCATTACATTTATATACCACAACTTGCTCAGCCATTCCCAAATGGATGGGCATCCTCTCAATTTCCAATTCTTGGCCACCACAAAAAGAGCTGCTATAAATATTTTTGTACGTGTGGATCCTTTTCCCATTTGTATGATCTCTTTGGGATATAGCCCTAGAAGTGCTATTGCTGGGTCAAAGTGTATGCACATTTTTATAGCCCTTTAGGCATAGTTCCAAATTGCTCTCCAAAATGGTTGGATCATTCCACAACTCCACCAACAATGCATTAGTGCAGAATACAGAATAGCAAAGCTCAAAGGCAGCATGATGGAAGGAACCCCAGAGTCAGCATCAGAAGGGCTGGATTTGAGTCATAGCTCTACTATTTACTTCCTATGTGACCTTAAACAGGTCATTTAATAGTCCCAAAGTGGTATTTTCCCAATTTTCATCCTTCCTGATCTCTCTGAGGCATCTGACACCATTGCCTACCCTCTAGCATTGGATTTGGCTTACTCTCTGCTCTCTTGGGGCTCTCCTCCTACCTGGGTGACCACTCCTTCTCACTTCAAACCATCGGCCATCACACTCCCTCCAAGTCCTCTAACTTCTTTTTCTCCAAGATCTCTCTAATATATGCTTTTCTTTCCACTTTCACAGATATCACCTCATTTCAGACACCTGGTACTTTACAGCTGGGCCACTGTAGTAAACTCGTATTAGGTTTCCTTGACTTAAGTCTTCCTCTGTTCCAACACAACTTCCACTCCTAAAGGACTGATCTGATCATTTTCCCGTCTACTCATTGAACTTCTGTTGCTCCCAATTCTAGTATCAAATACATACTCCTCAATTTCTCAGAATACTGTTTTTAAAAGAATAAAATAAAATGTATAGAATTAAAAAGAAAACTATATTGAAACAAAGTTATCAAAATATTTTACAAATTCACATACCCCAGGTTACGAAGCACAGTCATAAAGCATAGCATGTCAGAGCTGTCAGGGCCCTCAGAGACCACCTGACTTTTCACAAATGAAGAAGCTAAAGGCCAAGGAAGTAAGTGATTTGCTTGAGATCATGGAGGTAAGGAACAGGAATGGAATTTCCAGTCAGATCTTCTTGACTCCAAGACTCATTATCACCAGGCAATACGGGCTCTCTTCCCTAGTCAATATAGCTTTCAGGGTCCTTAGGACAGGAACACTGGCATCTCCAGTAAGTGAGCTCACAGCATCTTCTATGGACAATGGGAGACCAGCTGGCATGTCTGTCATTTGTCTTACAGTCATCAAGGGCCTAATTCACCTCCAGGAAAATGTCAAGAAAAATCAATTTCTCCTTGAAGGATGAGGTCTAATCCCATGAGGCTGCCTGCCCACCCTGGCTCCCAAGGGTGTGTTCCCAAATGATATGTTGGCACATTTATTCTCACACACATACAGATACATCATGTTTTTGTCTAGCCTTGAAGCAAATGTCTTTCCACTTTATATCAATTTCTATGACCTCTTCCTAAGATGTGCCCTTTTCTTCTGGTGGTTAACATAACTTCCACAAATTAAAACTCTTTTTCTCTTGGATTACTCTTCCTAATGGTTTGGCCGAGACCTTTCAATAGAGCTAGGTCCATACACCAGGATATGGACAGAATTAGATCATTTAGCAGCTCAAAGTTGTAAGGATCCTCAGTGGGAATGCAGGCCAGCTCTCTTTTGACTAAGCAGGGAGGGAAGAAGGCAGAGATCTGGGGGAAAATGTGCCTTTCCTTAACCCCTCCCTCCTTGTGGTCAATAGGCAGGGTGTGATGTGCACAGTACATGGCAGAGTGGGATGAGGAAGGAGAGGACACATATATCTTCACAGAAGGAGAAATCACACAGAGGTCACTTGGTCTTTCCCTCTGGCCCTATGCATTCCTTGGCACCTGTAGTCAGGGCCCAGAGCATATCCAGTACGTCCAACACAGGGTATGTTTTGCCCCTTTGCCCCTGCAGCAAGGAACAGAAGTAACCTTGGTGCCAGTAGAAACTCACCAGAGCAGAATGACCTAGAACTGTGTGGTGTGTGTGTGTGTGTGTGTGTGTGTGTGTGTGTGTGTGAAACATGGCAATTTGATTTGTGCACAAGGAAAGCTTGGTCAGAATCACAGAAGGCTATGCCACACATTGGGTATTGTCAGAACCTAGGCTGGTACGAGCCCCTGAGAATGTCACATGCTGTCCCCAAAAGTGCCACAGTTATAGACGACCCAGAACTTGAAAGTCCAGGCAAGGTTGTTGGTGATTCCTGTAGGTGAGAGCTACAACTAGTCAATAAACAAATGTTATGTTGGTCAACAAACATTTACTGATCACCTACTAGTGCCAGGCAGTGTGCTAAGTGCTGGGGACACAAAGAAAGTCAAAAAGAGTTCCTGCCCTACAGGAGCTTACATTCTAATGGGAGAGGCAACATGCAGATGACTATGTATGTACGAGATACACACTGGGTAGAGGAAGGTGATCTCAGAAAGAAGGCAGCAGAGGAGGCTAGGGAGAGGTTTCTTGCAGGTAGGACTTTGGCTGGAACCTGACAGAAGGCAGGGAAGCCAGGAGGCAAAGAGAAGGGGGGAGAGCAAGCATTCCTGGGATGGGGGACAGTCCGGAAAAGGACATGGAGTGGTCATCAGCTCATGGAGATCTTGCCATGCTTCTGTGTCTTCATGACCTTCACTATTTCTTTCAGCACAGTCAGATTTCATTGCATTTATGTATCATGTTTTGTTTAGATATTCCTCAATTGATGGGCATCTACTTTGTCATTCTTTGCCAAGTGTTCATTGCACATATCTTCATATTTTTCAAAGTATTGATAAATTATGCTGGTATTTTCTTCTTTTTTTGTCTAAAAATTATTATTTGTTATAGAATGTAGCTCTGTGGGAGGGGGAAGAGTAGGAAGTCTAAAGTGTATGGTACTGTTTGAAAAAGACATAAAAAACATTTAAAACAACAACAGTAAGAGAAGGCACGGGGTCAGGAGATGGCGTGTTGTGTGTGAGCAACAGCAAAAAGCCTGAATCATTGAGTTGCTGAATCATTGAGTAGGTAAGAATAGTAAAGTGTAAGTAGCCTAGGAAGGTAAGGAGGGGCTAGTTTGTGAAAGGTTCACATTCCAAGCAAGGAAATCATGTTTGGTCCTAGAGGCAACTGGGAGCCCTTGCAGTATACTGAATGTAGGGGAAGGGGCAGGGAGTTGTGATATATACCTGTACTTAGGAAAATCACTTTGTTGGCTGTTTGACGGAAGGATTTGAGTAGATACAAATGAGTCAGGGAGACCAATTAGTGAGCTATTGCAATAATCCTTGTCTGAAACTGATATTCTATTGAGGAAGAAAACATGTGCAATGCCAAATAACATAATATATGTAAAGTACTTTGCAAAACTTAAAACCCTATATGGCAAATCTTATTAATCATTATCATTATAATCAATATCATCATCATCATCATCATCATCATCATCATCATCATCATCACATATGCATGTAAGTGTAACCAGGGGGTGGACAAGGCATGGACAAAACTGCCCTTCCTACTACTGGCCAATCCCAATTGTGTGACTCAACACTGGAGGGGCGCCATCATTCCAACCTACTCCATATTACCCTGCCCTTTCTTTTGTGCCCTATGAAACTCTTACTCCATCATTAACAAACTTATTTTTAACTTAAAATCTTTTTCTCTCATTCTCCTTCTCTCTTATGACCCTCACCAAGACCTGGCTCCTCCTGCGTGACATTGCCTGCAAGGTCTTCCTTTTCAAAACTGGAGTTGCTCTCACACCCCCTTGTTCCTGATTTCCACTTCTAGACTATCTCCCTACCTTCATCACTCTACAATCTGTCTTTCTCAGAAGTTCACTTTATCCAAACGCATCACCCAATCCTAGCCCTGGTGGTTATTATTTACAGACACTCAGGATATTCTTTCTCCCTCCTCAGAGAGATCAGTGTCTGGCTTATAATCTCCCTCTCTACTCCAAGTCATGCTGCATATGAACAGACTCTAGTATATGTGCTTGGTTCCTCCAATACTGTAACTTCCCAGTTCTTTTATCTCCTCACCTCCCATGACCTACTCTACCATTATATATCAGCTACACACAGAGGTGGCCATAACTTTGATCTTGCTATTTCCCATGTTTTCCACTTCCATTTTCAAAAACCTCTGAAATGTCATCATTCTTCATTTTTTGTCATTATATCTCTCCTTAGGTCTTTCTATGCCAGACTGTATTCTTCGCTGTCTCACCCCTTATTTCTTTCCCAGGCCATCACTTTTGATCCAACTATACTCTTGTCCCTTCTCAAAACTGACCCTTTGGCAAGTCAGCCCAACTCTATGCTAGGCTCAGCCCTTGCATCATTTGATCTCTTGTCGGAATGATGATGCCTTGCCAAACTACAGCTTTGCATTATTCCCACTTCTGTACTTCTGCTCCTACTGATGGGCTGAGTGGATGTTGAGGAAGTCATGAAACCAAGCTGACTGGGAGCATTAGAAATTTATGCTACCTAGTCTTAAGGGCCTTTTCTTATTGCAGGAAAGCATTCTTTCTATACTTCTACACTTCCCAAGTAAACTCTCTAACCCACTCACCACAATGACTCTTCCAAATCTTCTCTTCACTCATTATGTCTTGCACTCCCTACCCTCTCAACTGAAGGCTTCATCTTATCACCATTAAAAATTGAATGCATTTATCTTGAGCTCCATATTTTTTCTTCTCTCCTCATCTCATACCACCCCTTGCCATCCACCTTATTGTTTTTCCTTTACTACTCTCTCTGATATAACAGAATTGGTCTAAGGACAGTCTAGAAATGATAAATGCTGACAAATCAGGTCCTCAGGGTTCCAAAGTACAAAGTCAGAGGTGGATGCTAATCATATTGAAGCAGGACAGATTAAAGATGATCTGGAAGTAGTATGGTGGGCTGGGTACAGGATAGAAATAATGAATGCTCACTGAACAGAAGAAAATTGTAGACATTGATCTTGACTGAACTGTGAGAGTAAAAATGAATTTGAACCCATACATATAGACCTTAAGTGGCTCACTACTGCCTAAAGAATAAAGTATAAATTTAAAATTCTGGTATTCAAGGCCCCTTACAATCAAGATCTAGAGTATAACTGTCTTTTCTGCATTGGCTACCATTATACAGTACTCCTTCACAGGTACTAGGCATCAGTGTGGCCCAGTGGATTAGCTGGGCCTGGAGTCAGGAAGATCTGAGTTCATACTTTGCCTCAGACCATTGGCAAGTCACTTAACCTCTGTTTGCCTCAGTTTTCTCAACTGTAAAATAGGATAATGATACCCCCCCATATCATAGTGTTGTTGTAAGGATCAAATAAGATAATATTTATAAAGTGTTTAGACCATTTTATGGCAAATAGTAGGTATTTAATAAATGCTTGTTTATTTCTTCTAGCTGCATTGGCCTACTCCACACTTACTGAAATATTTGACCTTGACATTACTCTAATGCTCTACTACCCTCATAAATTACTCTTCCTGCATTTAAAAACCTTCAAGGCCCAGATCCATTGTCATCTATCCCACTGAACCTTCCCAGATACCCACCCAGCTAGAATCAGATACTCAGCTGGACCTTTCCTTCTTTCTGCTCATGTGTCCTCTTTTTGTGTATTTGTGTGACAGCTCCTCTATTAGACTGTAAGTTCCATCAAGTACCATGACATGTCCTTTTTAGCCCCTGTGCAGCAAACATGGAGCCTTGGAAATAATGGTAATAGCAATCAATGTCATTTATGAAATGATTTATGGCTTGCAAAGCCTTGTTCCTGGTGCTCTGACCTTTTGGAATGAGGGTTCTTTAACCTTTTGTGCATCCTGGACCCTTTTGGCAGTATGGGTAAGCCTATGGACTCATTCTCAGAATAATATTTATTGCCTACATTCATAACTGAAGGAAACACTTCATTTCAGAAACAGGTCAGTGAAAATAAAGATGTCATTTTTTTTTTCTCATTCAAGTTCACAGACCTCCTGAAATCTATGCTGTGGGTATGTGGACTCCAGTTTAAGAGCTTTTGTTGTCGAGGAAATACAAAAGAAGAGGAAAATGGGATCTTCAGAAATGCCCCCTCCTTTTTTATGAAGCTGATGTCCACATCCAATACAATAACCTTAGTTCTTGTCAGAATCTGTAAGTGTACTTTAGCTGGTTTAGGGGCCGGAGGCAACTTATCTTCTACATTCTAAGCTCTGTGCCACCTGTGAGGGCCTCAGATGCTTTCCTCCTCTGCCCCTTTTCAAAAGACAGATCAGCATTGAATCCAGGATACCCTGCCCCAAAACAACAGGAAGCTACTTCTCCCATGCAGTCAACTTGAATTGCTGGAGCCCAATCTCCTGAGACTTATTATCCCAGATGAAACTCAATGGGGGACAGAAGGGTCAATATGTCCCCTTGCCATCATTCTGAAGATCTAGAAAATAATTAGATGTGAGTTGCAGTCGTGATAATTTCGTGGTTGGCTAAATAAACATTGTCTTAATGGTACCTTTCAGTGCATTGTGAGACCTTCCAGGAATCATTCAGACACTATTTATTCTTTTTTTTAATATATGGTCATAATAAGTTGGGTTATCTGTTTTGCCATCCCATATTGCAACTGAACAAGATTGAGATGCAATTACACATCATTTAAAAAATCAATTGTATATTCCAAAATTAAATAATGCTGAGATCAAGACAACAGGGATTCTATGATCTCCCTGAGGTTAGTAATGAACTCCCCTTTGGCTTCACGTGCACATTCCTTCTCAAGGTCCTAATTGTGGAAAACACACACACACACACTGATATATGTATATGTATACATATGTATACACATATATGTATATCTATGTAGACACACACGTATATATATACAGACATACATGCATAAATGTCTATATTCATTTGTGTTACTGTTTTGACTTCTCTTCCCCTACTAGACTCCATGAGGAGAGGGTCTATGTCTATATAAATGACGTGTCTTTCCAGCCTAGCATAGCTTTCTAATGCCTATATAGCACTCTCAAATGTGCAATGTCTTTTACAAGCGTTTGATACCAGTTTAATTCTCCCAACAGCTCTGTGAAGTAAGTGCCATTACTATACATGAGGACACTGAGTCTCAGAGAAATTAAGTGACTTCTTCAAGGTCATACAGCTAGTAAGTGTGTCAGTTGCCATTACTGGCTGCATTTCACTTTTAATAAGCAGCACAGAAATCTAGACAGGGGCAACTTGGTCCCTACCTACATAGGAAGAAAAGCATCTAGAAACCAATGGAAATTTTCCTGTGTAAGTTCACTCCAGTGAAGCACATCATCCTTGTATGCTGGGCTAGACTTCTGAGAAATGTAAAATTAAATTAATGCAATCATATGGAAGATCGGGGGCCCCAGATCATTTGGGGAGTTATCGATCCAAGTCAGAGCAATGCCCTGAATAGATTTACCCAAACATTAATTGTATAAATCTGCAGAGGGAAGCAGGAGGGTTGAAATTATTCATTCTCTAATAAAAACTCTTTCTAATGAAAGTGTGTGGGAGGTGGGGGGTGGGGTAGATTCATTCTATCTTGAATAGATGCCCCCACGCAAAGCAAGAAAAGCTTGCCTTCTAACTAGGAAATTAGTCAGCTGCTGGGAAGGCAGGGACAATTTTCCACCTCATTAGCAAAAAGTTTATTTATTGTAACCACTGGAAGGATAGGGGGCTGCATTCAAAGCAAATCGTACTTTCTCTTCTGCAATCTCCCTGGTGCTGGCCTTGGTGCTGAAATCATAATGCACAGATCATTACCCAGTGCAAGTTAGAGGATCCTCCATCACTTCCCTCCTCCCCTACCCCCCAACCAGGCTGAGCATCAGGACCAGCCAGAAGAGAGTTATTCTTAATAGCGTGTGACTGTGCCTTCTCAGAGCCAGGCACACTCATCTCACTGGAATACCCCTTTCTGAGTATGGCATGTATCCAGAATCAGGCTCTGTTAAAAAACTCACCTGTTCAAGACAAATTAGACTGGCTGAGATTGAGGAAAAGGAACAAAATAATCCAAAACAAATGTCACAAAATACAGAAACTACAGATCATTCTTTCTTTTTTAAGTAGTGCCACAGGCCTTCTCATTAAATTCTAGTAACCATAGTAATAATAATATATAATAATATAATACATAATAATAATATCACTACTCAGGCATTTTCAGTCATGTCTAACTCATTGCAATGAGGAAATTGAGGCAAGCAGGTTAAGCGACCTGCCAAAGGTAGTAAGTGTCTGAGGCCAGATTTGAACTCAGGTCTTCCTGACTCAAAATCCAGTGCTCTGTCCACTGTACCTAGTTAGCTTTTATATACTGCTTTTAGGTTTGCAGAGTACTTTGCAAATATTATTTCATTTGGTCAAGACGATTTGACTATCTTCTTTCTGATCCCATGCTACCCTAACCATCTTCTGCCCTCCTTCCTCCTTCAGATGCTTCTCCATTTTCCAAACCAGACCTCCTGACACCATGCTCAAGAGTTACTCAGTTCCCAATCCTGATATGGAACCACATTTCTTTGCCCCACACAACTTCTTCCCTACCTTCTATGTTTATTCTTCCCTAATTGCACCAGAAGATTAGAGTCCCTAAAGGATTTGATTCTTTCATTCCTCTCTTTCACTCTCACTCTTCTCTCTCTCTCTGTCTCTCTGTCTCTCTCTCTGTCTATCTCTCTCTTTCTGTCTCTGTGTCTCTGTCTCTGTCATTCTCTGTCTCTCTGTCTCTGTCTCCGTCTCTCTGCCTCCTCTCTCTCTCTCTCTCTCTCTCTCTCTCTCTCTCTCTCTCTCTCTCCCCTAAAAATAAATCTAAGATTCTGAGCTTCTAATACTGGTACTCATGAGTCTATTGGCAGTTAGGAGGCACAGTGCATAGAATGCTGGATCTAGAATCAGGAAGACCTGAATTCAAATCTGGTTCAATACTTACTAGCTGTCTGACCCTGGACAAGTCACTTAACCTCTGTTTGCCTCAGTTTCACCATCAGAAAAATGGGGTAATAACAGCACTCAGTTACCAGGGTTCTTGTGAGGATCAAATGAGATCACTGTAAAACTTCTAGCATGGTGCCTGGCACATAGTAAGTGCCAGATAAATATTAACTATTGGCTAGCTTTTTAGCAAGGGTATTTACTAAGGAAACCAGAGATTGTAAGAGGTACATTTGAGACAAAAGTACATTCCACATATGGAAGCCAACCTGTGCAAAGATAGAAAGATGGGGCATGGAATGTTGCCTGTAAGGTACAATACAAAGACAAGTTTGACTGCACACTAGCTTGTGTGAAGGGGAGTGTGTGTAATGTATAATAAAGCTAGAAAGTAATGTGTAATATAATGGGTTGGGAACCAGGTTCTAAAAAGCTCAAAATGCCAAACAGAAGAGTGCATATCCTAAAGGTAATGAGGAATGACTGAAAATCATTGAGCTGAGAAGCTAGCTGGCCAGACTTATAATTTGGAAAAGTCATTGTGTCAGCTCTGGAAAGTATGGAATGGAGTGGGAAGCAACTAGAGACTGGGAGATCAATTAGAAGGATATTACTCTAGTCTAGGTGACAAATGATGAGGTACTGAACTAGGAAGGTGTCTATGTAGGTGAAAAGAAAGAAATGGATACGAAAGATGTTGTGGAGGTAGAATTAGAAAGATGGCTGCCAATTATATATGATCAGTCAGGAAGAGCAAGAGGTGAGAATGACTCTGGGTTGAGAACCCGGGGAAGTGGAAGGATGATGATGCAGTCAACAGAAACGTGGAAGTTCAGAAGAGTGTTTGAGAAGAAACATAGGGAATTCTCCTTTGGACATGTTGTGTTTGGGATATCTATAGGACATTGTTGGAAATATTCAATGAATAATTGGTGATGCTCTTCCAAAGTGGTCATTTGACCTCTAATGAAGATCTTCTGTCAGGGGGAAACTGCTACTTCCCAAAGCAGTCTAGTCAAGATTCTGGTGACAGTAATTATTGTAATTTTGTTTTTTTATCAAGTAAAAATCTACCTCTCTGCCCCTTTGCTCTTGATTCTGTCCCCAGGGGCCAAGCAGAGCTTATCTAATCTCTATTCCACATGTTTTCATGGTAAAAGCATTAAAACCCAGCCACATAATGTCCTCATCCTCCAACACTCTGGCAGTACCCAATAATAACTTTCAAAGAGGCATATTGCCTTTGATAGCTCCTTTCTCAGAGCTACACCCCAGGAATGAAGGATATTTTAGAAAGCCTCAAGCTGGTGCCCTCCATTTCATGGAGATGGGATTTATTTTTAAATCTCATAGCTTATATACAAGGCCCTCCTCCAGATTTCTGATGCTTCCACAGAAGAAATTGATCTTTTTTCAACATACCCTTTTATAAGACAGGACTATTTCTCAGACATTCAAAGAACCTCAGCAGAGTGGACTGGGAATCAGTTTGTGGGCCATAGGAAATAAAAACATTTCCAAAGTGATTCTGTTCCAGCATAGCTACTTATTGATGCTGTTATGAAGTGCTCCCCTATACTGACTGGTTAGTTGCCACTGAGTTGGCAAACCCCAGCTAATGACATTGGGTCTACAGTGGGAAAAGAGCAAAAGAGAATGGAAAAGACTGAGTGGGTTGGTATCTGGGCTTCTGTATGGCCCATCTATGTGGGCTTCATGTTGTGGGTTGCTGAATGAAATCATAAGGACTGGAGCAGTAAGAGACAAACAATATGGATTTGGGGGAGGTATTGGTCCCCAGATTTTCACCAAACCCTGAATTTTCCACATACCCATCAGCAGTTAGAGGAGGAGCTAATGTAGTTTGCAAAGTCTATGGCCTTGTATGTGGAATGTAAAAATCCAAGAGATAAAGACAATGGCGTAGACAGTCAACAAACATTTATTCGGGACTTACTATGTGCCAAATACTGTGCTATGTGCTAGGGATACAAAGGGAAAACAAAAATGTGGTCCCTGACCTCAAGTACCTCATATTCTAATTGGGGAGACAGCATGCAAAGCACTACTTACATCCAGGAAATATACGGACCAAATGGGAGATCATTTCAGAGGGATTGGCATTGGGTGATGATGATGGGGAGGGGATGGACTGAAAGATGCCTCCTGCAGAAGGTGAGATCGAGCTGAGTCTTGAAAGAAGCTAGAAAATCTGGGAGGTGGAGATGAGGAGGAATATTTCAGGCATATGAGACAGCCTCCAGTGAAAAAGTATAAAGTTGGGGGGTGGAATGAGAGGTGTAAGGAATATGAAGTAGGCCATTACTGCTGACTCATGTGTGCATGAAAAGTGTGCACAAAAAGCAGTAATGTGTAAGATGATTGGAAAATGTAGGAAGGGCCCAAGCTAGCTGGCATCACAAATGGGGACTCAGAGAAAAGAAAACACTGATTTGTGGGATTACAGGATTTCACAATGGGCAAGGACCTCAGCTGCTATAAGCCCCTGCACCAAAGGAAGCCACAGTGTAATGGCCACAGCAAGTAATCATCTGGCAACTTCTTGATGAAAAACTCCCTCTTCTGAGGCAGCCCATCCTGCTTTGGGACCCTTCTCATTCTTGACTAGTTTTTCCTGATATCAAGCCTAGACTGACCTCTTTATAACTTCCACCTATTGCCCTGATACTGGCCCTTAAGGACAAACAGCTGCTCTTGAAGACAGCTGTCATACAGTCTCTGTGTCTTTTCCTCTCCAGGTTAACCAAACCCACCCATCCTCATGAGGCATGGATTGGAATCCCTTCACTGACGTGGCTGCCCTCTTCTGGGCACTCTACAGCTTTCTCCCCAGGTGCTGTAATGAGGGCAGAGGATGAAAGACTAGCAATTCTCTATTCTAGGAAGGTGAGTATACACTGTATGAAGACTTTAAATGTAGGAAATCCAGTGGATGACTTTTAAAAATAGAATTATAAGATTTATAGTTGGAAAGGTCCTTAGAACATTTAGTTCAACCACTTCATTAGGGGGAAACTGAGACCCAGAGTTTAAAAAATCCTACAGCTAGAAAGTGGCACAGACGACTCATCTGCCTACAATCCAATTTATCTGACTTAACCTCACTCCCCCATGCTTTCATCTTTTTTGCTGCTGGCTAGGGTTGCCTCCCCCCATCTGCTAGTGTACTTGTTCTGCTGATGCCCTTCCTGATGAAATCTCCCTGCTGCTGGACTGTGGGCTTGGACAGGAGCTTTTCTTCCTGTGAACTCTTGGGGGCCACACCCAGCTGGAGTCATGGACCCCAAAGCTGGAGGTCTGGAGATCAAGGAGAGAAAGAAGAGAATTTCCTAAGGCTGAGGCTAGAAAAGGGCCATGTAATCAGCTTCAAAAAGATGTGCTAATAAGGAGTTTGAGCAGGAGGCTCTGAGCAGCAGAGTGGATTATTGCCATGACTCACCACTGGAGTTAATTTTAGCAGCCAAATGGCTTGTTTGAAGTGCAAAGGAATTCTCCTTCACCCTGGTACTTCCTCCAGTGCCCTGTAACCCCTTCATTTGAAAACCCAGGTGTGCTAATTGTTCACTTGCTATGGCATTTTGCAGTGTGCCAAATGCTTCAAGCCTGTGATGTCATGTATCCTTCCAACAGTCCTGTGAAGTGGGGAGTGGACTTGTCATAATCCAGGATTAAAAGAGGTCTTCCCAGAACCCCATCCCAGTCCCTAGCATTCTCTGTCCCACTCAGTGACCCAGGGATCTGTCAATGTCCATGTGTTACTCATGATTTGTGTAACCAAATAAGCAGGGGAGCCCCTGACTTGCTGCACTCCTTGGCCACCTGCCATGGAGCTGGAGAGGCCCCACTTCAGTCCATCGGGAACTCTCCTTCACACTTTCTTCTGTCATACTCACATAAAGGCATGGGTTGCACACCTGCCAGGTTTGCAAAAGATACCAGCCTGGGAAGCATCATCAATTTGATGGAAGATAGAATCAAAATCCCCAAAGAACTTGATAAGCTGAAATGCTGAGTGGAACCTTATGAGATGAAAGTTATTAGGGAGAAATGTGAAGTTATTTATTCAATTTGTAAACATGATTCTGTCATTACAGAAGGGGAGACCTGGCTAGTGAGCAGTCTCTTTACAAAAAAGCTAGGGGGTTTAGTGGATTGTCACCTGAGTCATCTGAGTGATGGCAAAGGAATCAGCTTCAGCATGTATTTAGGATTTTCAGGTTCACAAAACACTTAAAAATAGTTATTGCAAACTCTGCCATAAAAGAATTGAAACTTGTAGGACCAAGTAGCTTATAGTTATCCTTTGGTATACTGCCCTGGTTGTACCATATCTGGAGACTTCAGTTCAATGTTGGGTGCCATACATTAGACAAGAAAGAAGTCAACAAAATGGAGAGCACAGCCAAGATGCTGAAAGGCCTGGAGTATGTGTGATATAAGGTTCAGTTAAAAGAACTGGGGGTGGTTAGCCTAAAGAAGTGAAGACTCAGAGATGATATTTCAACTTCCTCCTCTCTCCTCTGACCCTCTCCCCAGCCCAGTGCAGGCCCTCATCACCTCGTACCTGGACTATTGCAATAGACCACTGATGAGTCTGTCTGCTTCAAGGTTCTTCCCATTCTCCATTAAACCACTAAAATAACTTGCCTAAAGTGCAGGTCTTCCTATGCCATTCCCCTATTTAAACAATTCCAGTGGCTCCCTATGATGTCCAGAATCACATACCTTCTGTTTGGCTTTTCAAGGTCTTCCTAACTTGACCCCTTCCCACACCTTTCCAGGCTTCTTCCACCTCCCACCCCCTACCTGGTATTCTTCAATGCAGTTATACCAGCCTCTTTGATGTTCCTCAGACATGACACTCCATTTTCTGACTGGCTATCTCCATTTCCTGAAACTCTTCCTCAACTCATCTCTACCTCCTATCTTCCCTGACTTCCTTTCAGTGTCTGCTAAAATTCCATTCTCTGCAAGAAGTCTCTACCAGTCCCCCTCAATCTTAGTGCCTTCCTCCAATTCACGCTGTGTTGTTTGCACCTAGCTGTTTTCATGTTGTTTCCCCCCACCCCATCCTGTAGACTGAGTTCTTTGAGGGCAGGGATTGTTTTTGCCTTTCATTCTCTCTCTAATATAAGCACATAAGTGCACTTAACAAAAGCTACTTAATTGACTGAAGGTTTTTCTTCAAGAGAGTGAAAGTTTATCACAGGGAAAAAGAATTGGATTTTTGTTTGTCCCCAGAGGACAGGGCCAAGAACAATTCAGAGAAGTTAGAAAGAGGGCAATCCTGGGGAGGAGATGAGTCCCTACTTTGGAAGCCTTCAAGATGAGGCCAGATGACCACAGGTAGTGGCTGAAGAGGCTCCTTTCCAACTCTCAGAATAACTGCAGTTCTGAGATCCTCCTGACTTTCCTTTGGATCACTCTCCATTGGCTTTGTGGTCACTCACTTACATACATGTATCCCTTCCAAAGTCAGCTTAAGTTTTATGTGAGCTCCTTGAGGGCAGGGGCTGCCTTACTGAGTTTGTACCAGGGTACCTGACACATTTGTGGTTGTTGTTGGTGCCTTTTGGGACCTTCAAGTTCAAGAGAGTAGGGAGATCCCCCAGTGAGGAAACCCCCTTAACTCAAGCACATTAGACGGACACACTGGTATGTAACAGGTGTTTAATCACTATTGGAGTGGATTGAAGAGAGACAGCATAGCATAGTGAGTAGTAATAACAAAAGCTAGCATTTATATATCACTTTACAAATATTATCTCATTTTATCCTCACAAAAATTATTGATAGTGTTATTATTGTCCCCATTTGGCAGATGAGAAAACTGAAGCAGAAAAAACTTAAGTGACTTGCCCAGGGTCTCAAAGCTTGTAAGTGACTGAGGTCAGATTTGAACTCAAGTCTTCTTGACTCTAGGCCCAGCGCTCTATCAACTATGCCATTTAGAATTTTTTTTTATTCCTTCTATTTAGGCAAAATCTATCTCTTTTTGTCATTTCTACCCATTATTTTCATGCTTCAGGGCCAGGTAAAGTAAAAATTTGCTACATCATAGCCTTTCAGATACAAGCTTCTAACATGAGAAACAAGAGATAGCATGGCCTGGAACCATAGGCATGACCCTTGGTCTTTGAATCTTAGGATCAAAGGAAGTCAGAAGAGTGACCAAACTCTCTGATCCTGCTCTTACCCAACTAAACTGAAGTACTTTGGGTGAGGTGCCACCATCTTTTCAAATCACCCAGTTTCCCAAACCCAAAGTCATCCTCAACTTTTTTTGGGGGGGGGAGGGGGGCTCATTCACCACATCTAATCAGTTTTTGATTCTGATCGGTTCCATTTCCACCATATCTCCACTCTTTTGGGAGAAACCTTGGTCAGGCCCCCATCGCCTCTCAGTTGGACTACTATAGTAGCCTCCAAATTGTTTTCCCATTTCTCCAATCCATCTTCCACATAGTTGCCATGATAATTGTCCTAAGGGGCAGGCTTTTCCATGCCATTCTTCTGTTCCAAAGCATTCAATGGCTCCTTATTCCTTCTAGAATAAAATGTGTAAACTCTTCATCCTGAAATTTAGAGCCCTCCATAGTCTACCTCTAAGCCATCCTTCTAGCCTGATTTCCTCCAAAGTCCTTTCTGAACTCTCTGATCCAGCCCCAAAAGCCTGCTTGGTATTCTCTGAGCTTCTGCCTCCCTGCCTGCCTGCTTTCACTCAAGGCCATTTTCCATGCCCACAGTTCCTTCTCTCTTTCTTCTTACCTCAAACTCTCTTTCTGACCTCCCTTCAAGACAGCTCATGTGCCTCATTCTGTGCGTGATGGATTAATAAGTATCCTTTACCTCCTAAAATTGCTTTGCTTATACCCACCTGCACAAGTCATCTCTTCCCCCTGCACAGTGTAAGCTTCTTGTTGTCACTATCCCTAGCCCAGCACAGAGTAGGCACTTAATCATTGCCTCATGGACTAAGTTGAATTTTACTTTCCACAAGTCATCTAACATTTATGAACCTCAGTTTTCCCATCTAGCAAATCGGGGTAAATGCCTTTATTTCTGAACTCACAGGGCTGTTGAAGGGCTCCAATGAGAGAATTTCTATCAAGCACCTGGCCAACTTTAAACAACCCCATAGATACCAATTATCCTGGTAGGAGAAAAAGCACATGCAACTCAGAGGCCAATGGGCTGAGGTCAAGCCCAGGCCTTATACTTTGTCTGTAGGGCCTTGGGCGGGTCCCTTTCCCCTCTCTGTGTTTCTCTTTCCTCATCTGTAAAATGAGAAAGTTGGACTATCTCTGACCATCTATAAGGCTATGACAAGATCTGGACACAGAGAAATAGGGAGCAACAGGTTACAGAGGAAAGGGTACTCACTATGGAGTGAAAGGGCTAGGCATCAAATCTAACCTCTCAAGTTCTGGCCTTGGGCAATTGAATAACCTCTCCATGGCTAGGTTTTCTCATCTGTAAAATGGAGGAAGCAGCCAGGTGAGCTGCGTGGCCTTTGAGGTCCCTTCCACCTATAGATCCATGATGTGATGTAAATTTGTACATCCTGAGTGCCTAAGAGGGTTGCTATGCTATAGCAAGGATGATGTTTCTAGTGGTGATTGAACAGGACCTCTGAAGTCTCTTTCACCCCCTGAGGTTCTAGGACTCTGCATGCGAAGTGCCATGCGACCACAAGAAGCAAATGTCATTTCTCACTGAGAAATCATAGGATTTAGTGTTGGCAGAGACCTGGAAGTCTAACTTCATTTTATAAAAGATAATATTGAGGTTGTAATATTGTGGAGGCTTCATAATGAGCCGTAGTCAATGTGGATCTGGAAAGTCAAGTGGGATGCCAGTAGGCTTAGGTTAAGATGGTTCGGTGGGTCAGAATCCTGGGAGGGAGAGGGCTTTTCAGGCATCAGAAATGGCATGAGCAAAGGGATGAAAAGTAGGAACTCGGGGTCACCACATGGGGTTGGAGGGCCCCATGTCATTAGAACCTCCATGAAAAATAATGTTATTTGTGGATTGGATACAGTCCTTCAATTCATTTTCATGGAACAGACTCAACTTACAAGAAAAGTAGCCACTGGGCACCCTGGGAGTCAGGGAGATAGTTTTGAATGTCTGATGTACTGAGATGGAGTCATACATTCTGCCCAAATTTAGGATGCATTCACTGGGTTGGTTTAATGCCTTGAAGTTTCCATGAAGCCATTTCATCCATCTCCTCAGTAACTAGTTCTCTCAGACTAATTCTGTTGATGGGGAAGAAGTGAAGCCAACATCTGGCTTGCTTCATATAATTGTCTTTGTTGCTATTATGTTTGTATGTGTCCTCTAAATTTAGACAAGCACGTGAATCTCAAAAAAAAAAATTCAGCTGGAAGTGCCAGTTGGGTATTCACTGGGGCTCCCTCCTAATGGGCCTGATTTTCCCCCAACCATTAGCTTTTCCATAATGGGTTATGTATTCAATAATAAACCTCTCACAATAAATATTAAATTTAACTGCAAGTGACAAAGACAGTTATTGTCACTATTTTCCAGGCAAATAA
Source organism: Vombatus ursinus (assembly GCF_900497805.2). Lineage (NCBI taxonomy): Eukaryota > Metazoa > Chordata > Mammalia > Diprotodontia > Vombatidae > Vombatus > Vombatus ursinus. The sequence continues at coordinate 5,299,119 of NW_020950758.1, read as the reverse complement.
TAATGAGTTGATAAGTGAGGTGGGGAAGCATGCTAACCTTCTTATTTAGGAATGAGGATCCATCTTTTAAAAATTGAGGAGATAATCTTTGTGCAGGGGTCTTAACAAGATGGAAAAGACAGCTAAGTTTTCCTCGTGGGATTTCTTGGCTGGTCTTTCTAGGTTTACTTCCCATCTCCTTTTTGGTGCCCAACCATCTTTTTCAATTCTTTTGGGTGCCCTCTCTTCTTCCCTTTTTGTGCCCCTCTCCTGCTTCCTTCACTGCCCTCTGTCCTCAACTTCTGGGACTACTTTCCTCTCCTCACCATACAGTGGGCCCAGGACCTTAGCGCTATCATGTGCTTGCCTAATGGTCCTTTAATGATGCCCAAGCTGAGCCTACCCAGTATCTTCCATTGCTTCAAATCACCTGTTTCTTCCTGACACCATACAAAATGTCTATTCCTTCACAGCTCTAGCATAAGTTTGAGAAAAGAGATCTAATAAAATAATTTTCACACTAATACATGAGTGATATAGCAAAACATCATGCATTAGCCCTTCTAAGATGTGTACCTATCAAATGGGGATACTTGTTCTGTTCATTTAAAATATATTTATTTTATTAAATATTTTTCAATTACATGTAAAAAAATTAACAATTTTTTTTTTAAATTTTGAGGTTCAAACTCTTTTTCTCCCTCATGCTTCTCCCCCTTCCTTGAGAAGGAAAGAAATTTTATATCAAGTACACATGTAAAGCCATACAAAACATATTTCCATATTAGCAATGTTGCAAAAGAAAATACAAAATAAAACAACAAAAATAAAGTAACAAAGAATGCTTCACTATGCATTAAGAGTTCATCAGTTTTCTCTGTGGGGGTCGATAGCATTTTTCATCATGGATCCTTTGGAACTGTCAGGAAGTAATGATAAATAGAAGTATGTATAGAATGATTTTACACATATACATGTTTGTGTGTAATGGTAGACTTCTCTAAGGTGGGGGGAAGAAAAAAAGAAATGTATTGAATTATTGTTTTGATCAGGGTAACCAAGTTTTTCACAGTTGATCATCCGTACAATATTGCTATTACTGTGAACAGTGTTCTCCTGGTTCTGCTCACTTCACTTTGCATTAGTTCATCTAAGTCTTCCCAGGTTTTTCTGAAACTGCCTTGATAGATATTTCTTAGAGTATTTCATCACAATCATATAACAAAACTTGTACAGCCATTCACCAATTGGTGAGCATCTTCTTGGTTTTCAATTCTTGGCCACCACAAAAAGTAGCTGCTGTAAATATTTTTGTACAAAAAAGGTCCTTTTTCTTTTCTTTGACTTCTTTGAGATTCAGGCCTAGTGGTGCTATTGCTGGGTCAAAAGTTACACACAGTTTTATAGCCTTTTGGACATAGTTCTGAATTATTGTCCAGAATGATTGGACAGATTCATAAGTCCACCACCAGGGCATCAATGACTGAATTTTTCCATATTCCTGCTAGCATTTATCATTTTTCTTTTCTGTTATGTTAGCCAATCTGATAGATGTAAGGTAGTATCTCAGAGTTGTTTAAATTTGTATTTCTCTAATCAGTATTGGTTTAGAACATTTTTTTCATGTAACTTTTGATAACTTTTATTTCTTCTTCTGAAAACTGTGTATTCATATCCTTTAACCATTTATCAAGCGAGGGATGTCTCTTATTTGTATAAATTTGGCTCAGTTCCCCATATATTTTAGAAATGAGGTTTTTATCAGGGAAACTTGTTGTAAATGTTTTTCCCCAATTTCCTGTTTTCCTTCTAATTTTGGCTACATTAGTTTTGTTTGTTCAAAAGCTTTTAAATTTCATGTACTTTTTATTTCTTGTGATCCTCTCCATCTCTTGTTTGATCACAGACTCTTTCCTTGTCCATAAATGTGACAGGTACATTTTTCCATGTTCCCTAATTTACTTATGTTACCCTTTATGTATAAATCATTTATCTATTTTTACCTTAACTTGATATATGGTATGACATGTTGATCTATGCCTAGTTTCTGCCAAACTGCTTTCCAGTTTTCCCAGTAATTTTTGTCAAATGTTGAGTTTTTACCCCCAAAGCTTGGATTTGAGGGTTTATCAAACACTAGATTACTATGATCATTTACTACTGTGTATTATGTGCCTAATCTATTCCACTAAACCACCACTCTATTTCTTATCCAGCACCAAATATTTTTGATGATTACTGCTTTGTAATATAGTTTTAAATTTGTAATTTGTAAATTTACTAGGGCACCTTCCCTAACATTTTTGCGTTGATTTCCTTGATATTCTTGAACTTTTATCCTTCTAGATGACTTTTGTTCTGATTTTTCTAGCTCTACAAAATAATTCTTTCATAGGTTGATTAGTCTGGGACTAAATAAATAAGTTAACTTAAGAAAAAATATCATTTTTATTAAATTGGCTTGAATTACCCATGAGCAATTAATATTTCTCCAACTGTTTAAATCTGTCTTTATTTGTGTGGAAAATGTTTCATAATTATGTTTATATAATTCTTGGGCTTGTCTTGGCAGATAGACTACAATTTTTTCTTAGATTGTCTGCAGGTATTTTTTATTACAAAAATAATATTTTATTTTTTCCCTAGTTATTTGTAAAGATAATTTTTAACATTCATTTTAAAAAAACTTTGAGTTTAAAATTTTCTCTCTCCCTCCCTCCCTTCCCTTATCCCTAAGATTGTAAGCAATTTGATATAGGTTATACACATTCAATCATGCAAAACATGTTACCATATTAGTCATGTTGTTAAAGAAAACACACTCAAAGGAACAAAAAAAACACAGAAAATGAAAAATAGTATGCTTTGATTTGCATTCAGATTCCACCAGTTATTTCTCTGAAAGTGTATAGTATTTTTCCTCATGAGCCCTTTCAAATCGTCTTGGATCATTGTATTGCTGAGAAGAGCTAAGACATTCACAGTTGATCATCATACAGCATTGCTGTTACTGTGCATAATGATCCCCTGGTTTTTATCACTGCATTTTGCACCAATTCCTATAAATCTTTCCAGATGTTTCTGAGATCATCCTGCTTGTCATTTCTCACAGCACAGTAATATTCCATTGCGATCATATACCACAACTTGTTCAGTCACTCCTCAATTGATGGGCATCACCTTAATGTCCAATTCTTTGTCATTACAAAAAGAGATGCTATAAATATTTTTGTGCAAAAGAGTCCTACCCCCCACCTTTTTAAAATGTCTTTGGGATTCAGACCTAGAAGTGTTATTGTAGGCAGGCATTTTAAATGTAATTCCTCTTTCTATTTCTTGCTTCTGGTTTTGTTTGTAGTATATAGAAATGCTAATAATTTATGTGGCAATTTTTTGTATCCTGCAACTTTCTTAAGGTTGTTAATTGTTTCAACTAGTTTTTTCAGTTGATTCTCTAGGTTTCTCTAAGTATGTCATCATATCATCTGCAAAGATTGATACTTTTGGTTCCTCATTGCCTATTTTTATTACTTCAATTCCTTTTTCTTATCTTATTGCTATAGCTAGCATTTCTATTACAACATTGAATGATAGTGGTGATAATGGACATTCTTGTTTCACTCCTGATCTCACTAGGAAGGACTCACTTATCCCTATTACTGATAATACTTGTTCTTGGTTTTAGATAGATAGTATTTATAATTTTATGAAAGACTTTATTGATTCCTATGGTTTCTAATATTTTTAATAGGAATGACTGTTGCATTTTTGAAGGCTTTTTCTGCATATACTGATATAATTATATGAAATTTGTTATTATTATTAGTATGGCCAATTATGCTGATAGCTTTCCTAATATTTAATCAGCCCTTCATTCTTGGTATAAATCCCACCTAGTCACAGTGTGTGATCTTTATGATATATTGCTGTAATCTCCTTCTTAGTACCCTATTTAAATTTTTACATAAATTTTCATTAAGGAAATTGGTCCATAGTATTCTTTCTCTGTTTTTGCTCTCCCTGGTTTAAGTATTACAATACATGTGTCATATTTGTCTCATAAAAGGAATTTGGAAAGATTCCTTCTTTACTTCTCTCCCCTCCCCCCCAAAAAATAGTTTATATAGCATTAGGATTAATCCTTCATTAAGTATTTGGCAGAATTCACTTGTGAATCCATCTGTCCCTGGGAATTTTTTCTTAGGAAGTTCATTAATGGCTTGTTCAATTTCCCCGCCTAAGATAGAGTTAATTGTCTTCTATTTCCTCTTCTGTTAATCAGGATAATTTATATTTTTGTAAATATTCATCCATTTCACCTTAATTGTTAGATTTATTGGCATAAAATTGGGCAAAATAGCTAATAATAATTGTTTTAATTGCATCTTCACTGGTGGGAAATTCACCTTTTTCATTTTTGATACTAGTAATTTGGTTTTCTTCTTTCCTTTTTAAAAATCAAATTAACTAATGGTTTATTTTAGTTTCTTTTTTCCATAAAATCATCTCCTAGTTTTATTTATTAGTTCAATGGTTTTCTTACTTTCACTTTTATTGATTTCTCCTTTGATTTTTTAGGGTTTCTATTTTGGTGTTTAATTGGGTATTTTTCCTGTATTTTAGTTTTATTTTTTAGTGGCATGCCTAGTTCATTCACTTGTTCTTTCTCTCTTTTATTGAAGTATGCATTTTGAGATATAAATTTTCCCCTAAGTATCAGTTTGGCTCCATTCCATAAATTTTGGAGTGTTGTCTCATTATTGTTTTTCTCTTTATTGAAATTATTAATTATTTTTTATGATTTGTTCTTTGACCCACTCATTCTTTAGGATTAGATAATTTAATTCCCAATTACCTTTTAATCTGTGTTTCCATGGCCTTTTATTAAATGTAATTTTTTTTTTTAGGCAATTGGGGTTAAGTGACTTGCCCAGGGTCACACAGCTAGTAAGTGTCAAGTGTTTGGTCTGAGGACAAATTTGAACTCAGGTCCTCCTGACTTCAGGGCCGGTGCTCTATCCACTGCACCATCTAGCTGCCTCTTAAATGTAATTTTTATAGCATTATAGTCTGAATAAGGTGCATTGTGGCTAGAGAGCTGGCTGTAGAGCCAGGAAGAGCTAGGTTCAAGTCCAGCCTCTGACTCTTCCTTCCTATATAGCCCTGGGCAAGTCATCAATCATCTCAGTGACAACTGCAGTTGCAGAGAAGGTGCCCAATTGCATTGGTAGAAGAAGTTTCTTCATCTGAAAGTTCCTGCTGCCAATGAGGTCACAGGTCCAGTTCTCTTCCTCATATGAAATGTAACTCAGAGAATCCAATAATGCTTTACGTGTTCATGGGCCCTGCTGAAATTTCTTCTGCATATTAAAAAATAAATAAAACCGAACACTGTCCTTGTGTTCTTCTTCTTTTTTTTAAATGTCCTTCTTGGTCTACTGAATTTGACATTTCCCGTAAGAGATCTCTGCTCTACAGGGTCCTGATGGAGATGCAATGTTTATATAAGACACAGTCCCTTCCAGTCCAGCAGTAAGCATAAATGACACAGAAACCTATCATGCAGAAGAGAATGTGGCAACTGTATGAGAGAGCTATACAAACTCATAAAAATTCATAGGAGGGAGAGATCCCTTCTCACCACGGACACAGGGTATCACCCTCTTCATGGACAGATAGCATTTGAGTTGACCCTTCACATATAAGGAGGGTGTCCAAAGGTGGGGACCAAGGAGCAGAACTTGGACCCAAGAAGAATTCTAGGTATAGGAAATAATGGAAGCAGAATTGCACAGAGGAGAAGGGGTGGGAAATATTTATGGAACTGCAGGCAGAATCATTTGCCTGGAAAGCTAAATAGTGCTAGAATATGAGGCTAGAAATGGAGATGATTACCTGATGGTAAAGACTTTTTATCCTACAGACAGTAAGGAATTACTGAACAAGGGAGTGATGTGGCCATATAAGGGCCTTAAAAAGATGAGGGAGGAAGAAAAGAAGGGAGAGAGAAAGGAAGGAAGGAAGGAGGGAAAGAGGAGGAGAGAAGAAGAGAGGGAGGAAAGACAAGGAAGGGAAGGAGAGAAGGGAGGAAGGAATGAAAGGAAGAAGAAAGGAAAGAAAGAGGGAGAGAATGATGAAGGGAGGGAAGGGAGAGAGAGAAGGGAGCAAGGAAGGAAGGGAGGAAGGAGGGAGGGAGGAAGGAATTACAGAAGGGAGGGAAGAGAGACTGGAAGTAGGGAGGCCTATTAGAGAGTTTTTGTAAAAACTCAGGTGAGTGATAATGAGGGCTTGAACCCGTGTGCTTGCTAAGTGAGTAGGGACCCTTAGCGGACCCTCAGACTAAGAAAAATTGAGCAGTTTGTCCAAGGTCACACAGGTGGCAACTGGTAAGAAAGCAGCCTGAGGCATCTGAGGAGCTATTGGACAGAGGACTTCTAAGATTAAGGCAAAAAAAGCTTGAGCTTCTTCATGAAATAATGGCTTCCTCCACATTGGTGACCTTCAAGCTAAATCTGAAGCAGTCCTGGTTGAATATTTTGAAAGGAAATTGTTTTTCAGATACAGGTTGGACTAAATCATCTCTGATGTCTCTCCCACTCTAAAATTCTCTGAGTCCATGAAATATAAAAATTCCTGAGATCTAAAAAGAAAACCTACTGTAGCATGGTCGTCAGCCCATAGTAGGCACTTTAAAAATAGCTATTTAATTGCAATTTCTCCCAGGGAGTTCATATTCTAGGCAGCAAACATGGGCTCAATGATAAGTGGCTGGCACAGGCTGGGCTGTCTTTCCCCTCCTTGCTCCCAAGCTCATTCTGAAGTATTAATTCCAGCCCCTAGCATGTCACCTGCGGGCTGGCCCCCATCTCTCTTGTGGTGAGTCTCGCCACATGGGTGTCACCCCCCTCCCTGACTGTTTTACCTGCTGAGTCATCTTCACCTAATTCTCCTTCTTAGAGGATTTGTGCAACTGGCTAAACTCATTCTCTGTCCATTGTGGGCTCTGGCTCACCGAGCTTGGATGCTGGTTGCTATGGCAACAGTGCCTCTGCGAATTGCCCTGCTTGCTCCCTCTTGACCTTTTGAGCTTGTGGTGGAAAGCTTCCTTAGTAGTTCTCTAAGAGCCTTCTATTTTAGTAGAATCATGTCCAGTCAGGGGACTCACATTCTTTGATGAGTTTTAGGAGAAACCAAAAAGGAGGAAGGAAGAAGAGGATGCTTCTGGGAGAAGTGTTTCCATCCTATGGGACCCAAACAGGGCTGATGAACATGAAAGATGTAGAATAGCAATAATAATAGTGCTCTTTCCACTGAGCTTGGGGCTTAGAAATAAAATCCCATGTTTGGATTAAAAAAATCAACTGTGGAAGCACAGGATGGGAAAGCTAGGATTAAACAACAGTTCATCTCGAAAAAGATCCGAGGTTCTGAGTGGACTGAAGATAATTTGAATCAACAGTGAGCAAAGAGCCAATAATCAATTAGATGACAGTAAGAGAGACTTGACTTCCCAGAATAAGAAGGTAATGGTACTTCTGTATTTGACCCTACTTAGACCACCACCACGATCAACTTGTGATCACCTTTGGGCTCCATATTTTGGGAAGGACATCGATAAGCCTAGCAAATCCAAGTGATGATAACCAATGTGGAAAAAGGAACTAGACCAAATATGGCTACTGAGTTTTGGTTGAAGGAAATAAAAATTGTTAGCGTGGAAAGAACAAAAATTGGAAGGGTCATGATGCTTTTGTAGACAGTTGGGTGACATAGTGGATGAAGTGCTTTGCCTGAAATCAGGAAGACTTGAGTTCAAATCTAGCCTTAGTCACTTCCTAGCTGTGTGGCCCTGGAAAAGTCATTTAATCTCTCTGCCTCAGTTTCCTCAATTGTAAATTGTAGATAATAATAGCATTTACCTCCCAGGGTTGTCGTAGAATCAAATGAGATAATATTTATGAAGTGTTTAGCACAGAGGCTGACACATAGTAGACACTTCCTAAATGTAAATACTCATTCCTTTCCCTTTCTTCATTATGTCTGTTTTCAAATATCTAATGGACTCTCATGAGGAAGATGGAAGACTTGCTCTTTTAGGCCCCAAAGGGTCTAATTAGAGAAGTGGATTTTAAATCAATATTATAAAACTTTTTAAACTATTTGAGCTGTTCAGAATCACAGGGACCCCAGCGGCCAACCAGTCCAAACCCCTCAGTTTACAGATGAGGAAATGCAGGTTCAGAAGGCCTAAATTACATGTCTGTGGCCTCATGGGTAATATGGGGCAGGACGTGAGGAGGTCTTGTGACATCAGAAGCAGGAGTTTCTTTTTCTATTTTATTTAAATTTTCAAATAATGAGCATTTATTTCCTCTCTCTTCCATCCCTGTCTAAAAGTAAAAAAGAAAAAACTCTTGTAACCAATAGAGCTAAGCAGAACAAATCTCCACAGTTGTTCATGTCCAAAAATGTGCACTCTGAGCCCACCAGCTTTTTTGTTAAGACGTAATTCATTATCAGTCCTCTGGGATCATGGTTGGCCATATACCTCCAATAGATCAAAGACAGAAATAGAATTTGAATCCACATACTCTGACATCATAGCCAGTGCTGTTTCCACCCTGTCTCATTGCCAGAGCAAAAATACCCTCTAACACACAGGCCATTATCCAATAGTTTTAATATACTGTCATTGAGGGGTAGTGAGTTACTCATCACTGGAGGTGTTCAGGGAAGTTAGATGAGAGAGTGGATAGAATGCCTGGCCCGGAGTTAGGAAGACTCTTCTTCCTGAGTTCAAATCCAGCCTTGGACACTTACTAGCTGTGTGATCCTGGGAAGGTTACTTAACCCGGTTTGCCTCAGTTTCCTCATCTGTAAAGTGAGTTGGAGAAGGAAATGGCAAACCACTCCAGTCTCTTTGCTGAAAAAACCCCAATTGAGATCACGAAGAGTCAGACACAACTGCAAAATGATTTTTAAAAAAGATGTCAAGTGGAGATGGAATGACCATGTGTTGACATGTTTTATTAGGTATTTATGTTTCAGGAGTCAGTTTTTAATCCCTCAACACAAAATACTTAGTCCGGGACCTTAACATGAGATGCTTTTAATAAGTATTATTGAGTGGAATGGAATTCATCTGTGGGTTAAACCAAAAGGTTTCTAAGTTTAAGTCCTTGGCTCAAACCGTGGTAGCGCTCTTTATTACCTCTATGATCTTAACCAAGCCCTTTCCCATCTCTGAACCACCAACTTTTCTGCTTTTTCTTCAGGCATGAGGGAGCTGTATTCAGTGATCTTCAGTGTTATTTCCAGCTGTTAGTCCCAGGACCTTATGTTATTAAACAGAGAAGTACATGTAAAATTGAATATATCAAAGGCCAGAATTACCCCCCCACCCCAAACCACTTTCTAAGGCCTGTCAATCCAACTTCCATAATATCCTTGACAAATCCAGCCCTGACCCCACGTTCTCTCCTTTTACTTGATGACACAACCAGAGTTAATAGTCCTAATTTACACATGTGGTTTTCTCACTCTTCAGTTCAATAATCTTCAATGGTTCCTCATGACCTACTGAATCAAGGGTATTTTTGAGGCCTGGATGTTATCATCTGTCTTACAGTCCCCGCACTTCTTTCCCAGGCCTCTGCCAATTTTCCCTCCTCTCCTTTACTTTATGTCCTCTAAAATTGGATTTCTCTTTGTCTTCAATATACTCTGTCTTGGTGCCTAGTTGATGTTAACCTGCTCAAGCCTCCAGCCTGCTCTAAGTTTCTACTAGGCCCAAGATATTTTTTTGCGTTTAACAAAGGATGTCTTTTGGGCATCACGTGGGTACGTAGAGAGAAAGAGATCATTACTGGGGCTTTGGGGGAGATGCAAGGAGAAAACCATTCAAGGGCTTACCCCAAATTGTAAACTCTCCTGGTCTGTCCAGCCTGAAGGGCCTTCCTCGCTCTGTCCAAGTAGGATGTGTCAAAATGGACCAACATGCAATGACCATCGGGGTCAGTTCAGATTGGCTCCATTGCCTAAAAGTCTTCGATTTAATGGGCTAGTGAGAACATGACTCTCAAAGTAAGAGGCTCCCAGAAGGACAAAGAGGAAATTATTGTTCTGTGTTCTGAAGTCCTAAGCCCCCAAATTCTATGCTGTAAGCATTTTTAAATGATCTTCAGAATCGCAGAAGAAAAAAAAAACAAACAAAAGAATGAAAAAACATTTCTTAAGTTCCTATGATGTTGGTAGGCATTGTTCTAAGTACAAATAGAAATTAAAGCTGGTCCCTAACCCTGACCTCAAAGAGTTTACATTCTAATAGGGAGAGACAACATTTATGGAGGTGGGTGGCCAGAGAAAGGAGTTTTGGTCAGGGGAGTCACAGGAATGCTGAATATAGTCATGGGGAATTATGTCACTGTTCACCATATGCTGAAGTCCAGTCTAATCTCTTGGTCTTTGTGCAGACTTTACCCAATGCCCACAAAGTGTTCCCTTTCTCTCTTTGCCTCTTAGAATCCCTAACTTCCTTCAAAGCTCAGCTCAAGTGCTACCTCCTGGTACTAGAGCATTTTCCCCTTCTCCCAACCCCCATATCACCAAACTTGCTTTGTATGTGTCCTACATTTATTTATCTGTGTATATACTGTAATCCACTATCAAAACATAAGTTCCTTGTTTCTGACTCTGAATCTCCAGCACCTAGGACAGCTCTGTGATTGCATTGGGATAGGGAAAGCCTAGTAGGGAACTTCATCTGCTCCTGGAGATGTGCATCTGCCCTGTGACTTGGAACCCAGGAGTGTCACCATGGCCATTGAGACATCAAGTGACTTGGCCAGCTTCATAAAGCCAGCGTGCCATGGAAGGGGCCCTTGAGTCTACATCTTCTTAACACATTGTGTTGAAGATACAAAGAAAGGCTAAAAACAATCCCTGCTCTCAAAGAGAAGTCTAATGGTGGAGACATGGTGCAAACAACTAAGTACAATCAAACTACAAATGAGAAAAATTGGAGATCATCACAGAGGAAAGGCACATAGGTTAAGGGGAATTGGGAAAGGGCTTCCTGTAGAAGGTGCGATTTTAGTTGAGACATAAAGAAAGCCAAGGAAAAACAGGAAGGAGAGATGAGAAGGGAAAGCATGTTGGGTGTAGGGGGTAACTGAAAAAAAAAAACACCTGCAGTTAGAAGATGTGGTGTTGTGTTTGAGGAACAGCAAGGATCCCAGTGTCATTGGGTCACAGAATGTGTTGAGGGAGGGGCAATGTAAAATATATATATAAAAAAACTGGGAATATAGGAGGAGGTGAGGTTCTGAAGTATTTTGAAAGCCAAGCAGAGGATTTTATATCTATCCTTGAGGTGATAGGGAGTCACTAGTGTAGGGGTGGGGTGGGGGGAGGGTGGTGATGGCAGTATCACAGTAGAGAAGCAGATATTGCACAGGTGAAATCACAGGCCTTGAAAAATGATTGGATACGAGAGGTGAGAGAGAGTGAGGTGTTAGACTGACAGCTAGCTTGTGAGCCTGGGGATTGGGATGATAATGGTGTCCTCAATAGTAATATGGAATGTAGGAAGAGGGGAGAGTTTGGGGCTGGAATAAAATGAGTTTAGCTTTAAACATATTGAGTTTGAGTTTCTACAGCATATCCAGTTTGAGATGTCCAAGAGCTGGCTGGTGATGCAAGACAGTTGGGGCTGGACAGGTAGATCTGGGAATCATCTACATAGTATCATCTTCATCTTCCTAGATGCAAGAGGCTGGACCAGATGAGGATGGAGGAGTAGGGACAGGTGATTCTCATGGTCTGTGCTGTTGCTCTAGGCCTGTGTACCTGAAAAGGGGGAATCAAGAAGGAAGCCTGTGAGTGAACTTGGGCTGATGAGATGGCTGGGGAACTTGAAACAAAAACCTACTGAGGTCACTGAGTTGCCTGCTTTTAAATCCTGTTCAAGTCCTAGATCAGGAACCCAGAAAGGCAGACACAGAAGCCGATGTCACGTTGTCAGGAGAGGGATCTCTGCCCGCCTTGGCTCAGGCCCAAGGTTAGATATGGGGAGATTCATCGGCAGGAGCTATCAGTGACAGTGCCAGGCCCAGGCCTCAGCATTTAGCCTGCCCATCCTTAATTCAAGAAATACAGCAGTCAAAGGCAAACAGAGAAAATGAAGGAGCCTGATGATTGAATTCTCCAGTTGTACTCTCCCAGTGTCAATGATTTGCCAAATGTTCTTATGCCAGGGTTTATTTCATTTCCTGTCATTGGAAAAGCCAGGATCATGCTTCCCTCCTTCTCTGAGAGGCAGCAGGGTAAAAGGTAAGCCTTGCTACTCCTGGAATCCCCTGGGACCAATTCCTTCATGGGAGAGGGTCAACATACAAGCTGGGTCAGACGGGTCAACGAGGAGGCATTGTTCTTCCCCAGTCATTAAGTCCTGAGAAGGCAGAGGCATCTTTCAAGACTGTAGTCAGCTGGTGAAGCCTATGGATCCTTTCCTAGAATCATGTACTAGTTTTACATAAAACAGGGATGCATAGGGTTGCAAAGGAAACCATTTGTAGTGAAGTATAATTGTCAAAATATATTCAAAAAACAACTCCATGGACCCTAGGTTAAGAACACCTGATTCAGAAAGAGAAGAGGAAAATCTCACCCTTTCAAAAACTTTATTTTATTTTTCTTAATTAAATATAAAACAATTTTTAACACTTACTTGTTATAATTTTTTGAGTTCCAAATTCCCTCCCTCTGTCCCCTTTCCCCTCCTGGAGAAGGAAAACACTTTGATATGGATTATACATGTGCAATCATGCAAAACATAAAGAAAACACAGACACAAAAAAAAGAATTTTTTTTAAAGTTGCTTTGATCTTCATTCAGACTCCTTCAGTTCTTTTTATGAAAGTGGATAGCATTTTTCATCTTAAGTCCCTCAGAACTGTCTTAGATTATTGTATTGCTGAGAATAGCTAAATCATTCAGTTGATCTTTGTAGAATATTGCTGATAGTTGTATACAAAGTTCTTCTGGCTCTGTTCACTTGATTCCTGAAGGGCAGTGGTAGGAAATAGCAAAAAGCTTTGTGGTAAGGAAAACAAAAGGAGTTATCCAAAAAAGGAATGCATTAGCTGAAAGGACTTCCCTGTCCCTCACTGGAGGCCTTTTAGAACCAGCTGACCAAGTCTGCTCACATATCGGTGAGGGCATTCATGTTTAAGTTCAGGTAGGATGAGAGGGTCAATGGGGTTGCTTTCAATTCAGAGATTTTGGGATTCTATCCTTGGGTATTCTATATTCTGAGGATTCTTTTACCTTCAAAATTGTGGTGGCTGTGCTCTGTGAGCTCTCCCACTTCTGACATTTAGGAGTCTGTCACAATGTAGGGATCAGTGCACAGCATTCGAAGGTCAACCCTCCCCCTACATCTCTAGGGAAGCGAAGCTAAAGCCTAGGGTCTGCCCCAGATCTCCAACATCTTATGGCAAACTGTTTCACGATCAGTCAGAGAAGAGGGTGTTTCGGGGCTCTAACAGTAAGTATTTACCCACTGAAGAGGGTAAGGAGGATAAGAAGGGAGGGATTATTTACAGAGAACGTGATTCTGATCTGGCTGTCTGAGCATCCCCTGGTAAGAAAAGCTAAATGATATGTATGGATAGTGTGGACTTCCCTCCCCCATCCTTTGTCAATTACCATCCACTGAATCCTTTGCTTTGCCCATCTTGATGCATTCATTAATCATATAATACTAGAGTGTGTTAAGATTCTGTATTTACATTATCTACCTCATCTAGACTATGAGCTCCACGAGGGCAGGGACAGTGTTGGAAGGGAAGTTCCTTGTGAGTAAGGATTGTTTCATCTTTTGTATTTGCACGGCCAGTGCCCTGCTCTAAGCCAGGCACACAGTAAGTGCTTAATAAGTGCTCACTGATTGTTTTCTTTTTTCTTATATAATATTTTGTTTTTCCCTAATTACATGTTAAAACTCATTTTAACATTTCAAAGAAGTTTTGAGTTCCAAATTCTATCCCTCTCTCCTTCTCCCGCCCCACCTGGTAAGCAACGGTAAGCAATCTGATATTGACTGTTTTCTAAAACTTTTATCTCACTTAGTTCTAGGAATAAGTGTCTGTATTTAGTGATTGTTGGATAAAGGTTTACTGAATGAATGAAAGATATTTTAATTTTTTTTATTCTAAACTTAACCAATAGCAGATAAGATGAGCATGTCCATATACAAAGCAGGAGAAAAGAAGACGCTGCACAAAGCCATGATCTGTGTTAGAAACAGGTAGCTTTGGTCTTTAAGCCTATCAAGAATTCCACATGCTGGCTCCACAGCTGGACTGTCTGTCTGCTTCTTACTGACTTTCATTCTATTCTCTTCTATACATTTTTTTAAATGCTTCAGTGACCTTCTTTTCTTATTTTTATCTTTTTATTTTCATTTTGCTAATCCCATCAATAGCTTCTCTTTCCCTCTCTAACTCCACCCCCTACCACACACACACAGTCCCACAATGAAAGAAAGAAAAATAAAAACCTAGCATCAGAGATACATCACCCAGCAAAACCAACTCCCTCATTGGCAGTGTCCAAAAGTGTATTTGTTAGCCCTTGTGACCTTACTTGGGGTTTTCTTGGCAAAGATAATAGAGTGGTTTGCCATTTTCTTATCCAACTCATTTTACAGATGAGGAAACTGAGGCAAATGGAATTAAGTGCCTTGCTCGGGGTCACATAACAAGTAAGTGTCTAAGGCCAGATTTGAACTCATGAAGAGGAGTCTTCCTGACTACAGGTCCAGGACGTTGTTATTTGTGCCAGTCAGTTGCCCTCCAAAAACATGTATCATAATTAATAATCAGGACACCATATCAATTACCCAATGCCTTTTCTAGCTCAGTCATTATGTGTTTTATGTTCTAAGGACCTCTGAGTTTTTTCAATTAAAGTCATTTTTATTAAACTCCATGTTCAAGGCACTATTATGAATCCTATAGAGTGAAATATGACATCTAGTCTAGGGTGTGGTGTTAGTTGTCTAATTAAACCGTGTCTCAGCCTCCATCCTACTTAGGGAAATATCTTGCTTTCTCTTGGTTCCCACGATGATTCCTGGAAAATTCTTCCCTGGCCATTCTTGTATACAGCTCTTTAATCAGATCACAGAAATGATACAGGTAATTCACTTCTATTCCTCTAGTGTTCAGGATTCTCCTCTGACCTTGCATCACCCACCCTGCCCTCCATCAGCTGCCAGGGCAATGCCCTAGAAGTTCATTTCTCTGTAGCCACTACCAGAAGGGAGCTGGCCAGGACAATTGGCTGGGGCTTTTCACTAACTATATCTGCAAAATTCTATCAGCTTCCCAGTGATACTGGTCTTGGACTTGTGAATGGCCAATTGATCTCTCCTGAAAGTATCATAGGCTATTGGCCTTTACTCTCAAGTGACCAATCCATCTTCTACCTTAGTTGCATAGTCCCCCACTAATATTTTCACTAGATCCAGATTGTAAAGTCCACTGAAAACACATTGACACCCACTTACAACATTGAAACAATGGGTAGGTCAATTACTCCAGGCTTTGACCACCTGGAGCAGTCTGGCCATCATAAATCTAGACCCCATCAAGGTAAAGGCACTACAGAGGCTTGTGTGCCATTAGGACCCTCTCCTTTGTTTCCCTTCAAGTTCCACATCTTCTGTTAGAGATCACTCCCTGTGGGCACACTCTCAGTCCAGAGGACCATGTCATTGGCTGCCTTGGCTGTCCTTCTATCTTTACTCTGACACAAATGAAAACAATCTTTGCCCTGAAGGAGTTTATATTCTACTGGTGTGAGACGTGTGTGTGTGTGGGGGGGGTATGACCTATACATAGATAACCTAACAAAAGCAATTAGAGTACAAAGAGATGGCTAATGAAAGAGATCAGGGGTGGCTTTATGAAGGAGATAGCGTCTACTCTGAAGAAAAGAGAGGAAGAAAAGGATTCTAAGAGATGGAGATAAGGAGGTCAGAAGTGTTAAATTTGGGGAACAATTCTAGTCCATTAGGGGTAGATCACAGGGTCTGTGGAGGGAAATAACATTAAATGGCATGGAAAGGCAGATAGGGAGTAGGGGGTATTGAATGTGAGTATAACTAATCGGATGAAGCTGTGCTGGTTCAGCATTGGGTTTTGTTTCTTTTTTAAGCTCTCTCTTCGCACGACAAAGGATGGAGCAGTTTTTTTTTTTTCGAGACAATACCTATCTCCTCCCATAAGCCCCCCCACAATGCATAAGCTTTCCTCTGGTTACTGCCTCTCCTCTACCCCCTCTTATTCCTTCTGCTGCCATTCTATAGCAAATTTAGATAAACAATACATGTAATAGCCCTAGCATCACTTGGCAGGTTACTTCAGGAACCAAACCTCTGTGGCAGGAGGTTGCATCAGGCTAAGAGTGTTGTACGTTATCTTACAGCAAAGAGGAACCAATATTGTTCTCTGAAGAGGAGTGACATGGACAGACTGGTGACTTAGGAGTTCCTACTGTCTATGTTTCGTGTTCTAAAGACCCTCCCAGCTTTGATGTCCCAGTTCTATATTTTTAGACTATTCCCAGATCTGGGATCAGCTGCTGTGGATGTCCACCTCTTACCAGCTCTGACAATCTGTGTTCTATGATGCTAAGATTTTGATTAAATGCCAGGTCTGAAGATGGAGGTGTCAGAGGATGCCTCTCCTAACAGGTTTCCCATGACCTAAGTGACAGGCAATTGTCAGTTCAGAACGGGTGTTTCCTTGGCGATCACATCAGCTTTCATATGAATAAGATTTGATGCTACAGCATATCTGGGGCCCTTTGCACCTGCTGTCAGAACCAAAGGATGAGTTTGTCCATGAGGCCAAAATGTAAACTTCTCCCTCATTTAAGTATGTATTTATGACCTTTTAATTGAGTGAGCCTTTTTAATTTACAAAATGCTTCCTTTCAGATTCTGGTCCACGAGATTTAGTTCTGGAGATCTTAGAGATCACTTAGTTCAACCCCAGGAAACAGACTCAGAGAGAAGGGATGACTTGTCCAAGGTCCTGCTGCTAGTAAGAGGCAGAGCTGGGATCTGAACCTGCATCCTCTGGCCTCCCATCTAGTGGTCTTGCCTGCCACACTGACTGTCATTGTATTCCCTGTGATACAGGTAGGTCAAGGACAATTGTTCCTTTTCTTATAGATGAGGAAACTGAGCCCCAATGGGGTAACTTTGCTGTCCTCCAAGGGTAGTACATGGCAGAGGTAGGGGATGCCAAGCGAGGACCTCTCTCTCCAAAAGAATACCCTCATCCTGGTGAAGGGGACACAATAATGGTTTTTAGATACTGGAAGGGTCATCACATTAAAAAGGGATCAGATAGTTTCTACGTGGCCCCAGAGAGTAGAACTTAATGGACAGAGGGAAAGCAGAGAAGAGTGTGATGGCTTCAAAGTCAGAGAACTCAGGTTCAGATCCTAGCTCTGCAATTGATTACCTGTGAGACCTTAGGCAAGTCACTTAAGTTCTTTGTGTCTCAGTTTACTTACCTGAAAAATGAGGCAGGATGGACTAGGTGACCTGTAAGGTGCTGTCCAACTCTATGGCTATGAGCTTGTAAGTTGCAAAGAGGCTGAATATCAGGAAAAAATGAATTCCAGGAGAGCTGTCCAAAAGTGTGATGGGCTAGCCCAGCAGGTAGTGAGCTCCCCAGAACAGGAGGTCCTCAAACAGAGGCTGCATGACCAATCACTTGTACAGGTGGGATTTAAAATCAGGCCCTTCTTTTCCAAATGTGCTGCTCTTTCCACATTATCTTTCCTGTCTCCCAAACCTGCCATCATTAATTCCTCCTCTACCTTTAATTTCCGAGACCTTGCTCTGGGACCAACACTGGGAGCAGTGGTCAAGGCCAAACCTACAACAGGCACAAAGATTGAATGACCCACCTGTAGTCTAGGGTTAGCAAAGAAAGAAGGAAACCTTGGTCAACTCAGAGGCCTTTGGGAACCTGAAGAGGCCTAGATGTCATGGGAGAGACAGAAAGGCAATCCAGCAACTCCCATGCACTCAGTGACCCTTCAGGCTCTACTACATTTTCAGACCCATCCATAGTCACCCTCTGGCCTCAGGGAACTTTGATTACCAGACCATAGAGCCACAAAGTTCTTTTTTTCTTCCATTTTAACAAACTCTGAAGTGTTTCTGCCCATGAGGCCATGATCCCCTGCAGTAGCTGGTCAAGCTGCCTAGCATAGGCAGCAGTATGATGGGAGATAAAAACATCCAGGAGATGAACGCATTGGAGAGTTGCTAATTGCTGCCCATACCCTTCCTGGACCCCAGGAATCTGGTTTCAATGCCATTCATTATGGTTGTTCTTCAACTCCATGTGATCTTGCAGAGGCAGCTGCTTCTGTGGCATAGCAAGATAAGGAAATATATAACAATTTGAGAGTGACTGTAAGGCAAGAAATGGGGCCCCAACAAATGGCACATCAGGAAAGGCTTCTAGGACCAATGGCCTTGAAGGAAGTTCCAGGGAGATGAAGGAGGAGGGCATTCTAGGGATGGAAGGTGGCATGTACAAAGGTGTGGAGGCAGGAATTTTGACCTCCAAGAGCAATGAGATCATCTAGTCGAGCACTTCTTAAACTGTGGGTCACAACCCCATCAAACCATAGTTGAAGAAGGACTGAAGAGGTTGCGAGTTAGAAAAAGTTCAAGAAACCCTGATCTAGTCAAATTCCCTTCTTTCATTTTTTCAAATGGTCTTCTTTTATAGAGGGAGAAACAGACCCCAAAATAGAAGGAACTTGTCCAAAGTCCCATGGCAAGGAGTTAGCAAGAGAGCTGATGCCAAGAACTTTTGTCTTTTTTCGAGAAAGTGACCCAGACCTTGACTCTCCTTTTCCTCTCTCTTTCTGCTGGAACACAAGGTGGGGGGGGGGGAGAGAGAGAGAGAGAGAGAGAGAGAGAGAAAGAGGCAGAGACAGACAGAGACAGAGAGAGGATTGGGGGATAACTCATTATTTGACAAAAATTGTTGGGGAAACTAGATACCAATCTTGCAGCAATTAGGTTTAGACCAACATGTCACACCACGTACCAAGTTAAGTTCCTAATGGATGCGTGACCTAAGTATAAAAAGTCACGTGTTAAACCAATTAGAGGAGCAAAGGAAAAATTATCTTTTGGATGGGGGAAAAGTTCATGATTTAAATTAAATAGTTTTTATGCAAAAAATCTAATAGTAATCGATAATCACGTAAACATTTTAAATCTCCAATAATTTTTGTTGTTGTTCAGTCATGTCCAACTCTTTGTGACTCCATTTGGGGATTTTCTTGGCAAAGATACTAGAGTGGACTGCCATTTCCTTCTCCAGCTCATTTTACAGACGAGGAAACTGAGGCAAATAGGGTTAAGTGACTTGCCCAGGGTCACACAGCTAGTAAGTGTCTGAGGCCATATTTCAACTCAGTAAAATGAGTTTTCCTGACTCCAGGTCCAACACTCTATCAACTATATCACTTAGCTGCCCCTAATAATTCTCTAATAATTAGAGAAATGGAAATGAAGGCAACTTGGAGATTCTGTCTCACACCTGTAAGACTTGCCCCCCCCCCAAAAAAAGGATGACAAACGAGTAAAAAGAAAAATGTTGGAGGGGCTAGAGAAAAATAGGTACATGATTAGGATACTCTTGGTGGAGCTGTGAATTGGTACAGTTCTTCTGAAAAACAGTTTGGAACTATGTCCAGGAAGCTACCAAACTCTGCATTTGCTTTTGACCTGAGTATACCACTACTAGGCTTATAATTCCAAAGAAATCAAAGAAAGAGGAAATAGATCTATATACACTAAGATATTTATAGCAACTCTTTTTGTCATAGCCAAAAATTGGAAACTAAGAGGGGCAGGTGTTCCTCCCACTGGGGAATAGCTAAACAGATACTGTTACAAGAAGGTAATGGACCATTTCTTTGCCATAAGATATGATGAAATTGACAATTTCAAAGAAAATTGTAAAGCTCTCTATGAACTGATGCAGAGTGAAGTAA
This sequence comes from Vombatus ursinus, assembly GCF_900497805.2. Taxonomy (NCBI): domain Eukaryota; kingdom Metazoa; phylum Chordata; class Mammalia; order Diprotodontia; family Vombatidae; genus Vombatus; species Vombatus ursinus. Next base: position 5,279,037 of record NW_020950758.1, on the reverse strand, counting down.
GCAGAACTAGAACAGTTCATGCAATGATAACTATAGAGAAAAACAACTTTAAAACTCTAATCAATGCAATGGTGAACAAAGCATCCCAAGAGAATGTAGATAAAACATGCCACTCACATAGAGGTGATAAACTAAAATGCAGAGGAAGACATACATTTTGGGCCATGGACAGTGTGGGAATTTGGCCAGATGGTGCAACTCTCTATTTATGACTTCATTTTTTGTTTTTGCTTTTTCCCATTCTATTTTTTCCTCAATATAGAAGGGAAAGGTAAAATAAATAAAACGAAATACAAAGTACTAATGTACTAGGATGTCCAAATGGAACCTCTTGAAAAGAATTGAATCATCAACAGGTTGAATAGGAAAAAAATTGGCATTTTTTTAGGGGGAGGGGGAATGGTTTTCCATGTTTCTAGAATGTGGTCCTTCTGCTTCACTTTTACTAGAAAGACTTAAGCCCAGGATGGATGGCCACTTGGTGATGTTGAAAAAAGGATTTGTTCTTCAACTCAATGCAGCAAACATTTGTTAACTGTTTATTATGTATTAAACATAATTCTAGGCATTAGGAGTCTATAGCACCAAATGACAGAGAATGTTCAGACCCATTGTGAAACTGAGGATCAAATCAGGGCTTGTTCAGGTAACACAGATGGAAGTATTAGAGCCATGACTCAGACCCCACTATTACCACTCCAAGGCCCTTCCTCAGTATTGAATTTCCTCCATTGTCCTAAGTGGTTCTAACCTGAAGGAAGTTACCATCACTTATACCATGATGGTCCAAGATGTGCCTAGACACTGAATACAGGACACCGGCCTGTGATTTGGAGAATGCAAGTCCCTGGGAAAGACATGTTTTGCATTCCAGCAGCTTCTACTCATGGCTCTTACTTCTGGCCCCAGGAACTGTGGAGAATAAGGCTAGTGCTTAGTATTGAGTACTTGGCGGATGTAGGCCAAGCTAGGAGTGTGTTCAGAGCCACCTATGGTCATGAGAGGGTCCCATCCCAAACTTGATCATAACTACATACCTTCCTAGAAATGGAAGAGGAGGATGGGAATCTCTCCCCAGGACTCCCTTCATGGCACAGCACTTCTCAAATAATTCACAGCAGTTACAAAGGACAAATCTTACAAAGACAAATTACAAGCTTATTTATTAAGAGTATAGGAAGCTCTCTTAGTCAGGGGAATTCCAACAATGCAACTGCCTTTGTTTGCATCTTTGAGCCGATGAGTTTGCCAGCATCGTCTATGAGGGAGTAGTCATGTCTCTGTGAAATATTCAGGTTCAAGTCCCTAGGGCAGGTTAAGGTACCTTTCGTCCTCTAGGCACTTTGAAAAGTTAAGCATGTGGCACAAGTATATATATGAGAGTGTGTCATGTAGATGAATTTGTATGTGCATGTATCCAGGCATGCATGCCGTATGTATAAACACATGTATATATGTGCATGTATTCCTTATGCATGTGTCTATGTGCATTGTGAGTGAATGGATTTGGATACCTGGTGCAGAAGCTAGCCCTGTCAGATCTCCTAGGGGTGGGCATTGAGCCTGGCACTTCAGGAACATGACAGTGAGTATAGTTCAGGGTTTTTATAGAAACATAGGATCCCTGCTGGGGTAGTTGTTGGAGAGCTGAAGACTTTGGTAGATTTGGAGGTTGCATTGGCACAAATCTAGTCTCCAGGTGATGCCTAAGGAAAAAGTGAGAGACTGCCTGAAGAGAAATCAGTGCCCTGGCAGCCTTCATATGGAGGAGGGGAGTGGCCATTGCAGGACTGACCTCTCTTCTGCTTGTTAATCCTTCCAATGGCCATCATGCTTGTAGCTTCCTTCAAAGTCTAGTTCAGAGGCCCCCTCGTACACAAAGCCCTTCCTGATTCTTCCCATCAGGAGCACCTGTTATTTCTTGACACAACTTGGTCAAGTATATTAATATGCTTCCCTGTGAACATGTTCCATCCTCTCACCCCACCCCCAATAGATTGCAAGCTCCTGGAGGACAGTCACCAACTTCTTATTGTCTTTGCATCCTTAGGACCTTGCACATAGTAGGCACTTCATAAATATTTTGTTGAGTTGAGTCGAACTGGATCATGTCTCTTCCTCCTGTCTCTGAAGCTCCATTTTCAGAAGGACAAGGATGCCCCAGCTAGCTGTGTCTTCGTTTCTCCCTAGGCTGTCCTCCTGACTCTCCACAGTGCTCTCTCTTCCATACCACAGAATCCTTTTCACCTTGGAAGCTCACTCTACCCTTGGACTTACTGGCAGTACCTTGTGGTCTCTCCCTCTGATTGACTGGTTCCTCTCTAAACTTCCATTTTAAGGAGGATGTCCAGGCTAGCCATGGCTTTAGTCCTCTCCAGGATGCCTCCTCACTCTCCACAGGACCTTCGCTAAGGTGCTGGGTACCTTCATCCTTAGTCCTCCACACCCCCCCCAAAGAGTCTTCTTCTGTTTTTATGAGTTGTCTTGACCTTTAAAATGTGACTTCCTTTCAGAGCAAGGACTGTCTTTCTGGCTGCTTCTCTGTGTATTTCCAGAGCTTAACGCTGTGCCTGACACATAGTGAGCACTTAATTTTGTTGATTTGCCTTTACTTCATCCAGCCTGGCATGACCCCCACACCCACCTATACCACTCACCCTCTACTCGATTGCAGTAGGATTGTTCTACTTGGTCAGCACTCCTTCAGAATGGAACACAGAGCTTTAAGTGTTTAGCAGCACATATCCCCTAAGATTGTGCCTGTTCTTTCATCTGTCACCCCGGGTTCAACCACTGGGAGCATCAACTCCCAGGGCCAAGCTGACCCTATGCAAATGATCTTTGGACTAAGTAATGTGGGTAGTGAGGAAATGAGCATTTTGATAGAAAAATCTAATTTATTTTCTCTTTTCAGTAGATTCTACCAGAGTCAGGAGGAAAGGAGAAGTTAGAAGCAAAAATATCCTGGCAAAAGAAATAAAACAAAGACTGTGACCTCAGGACCCCAAACGTTCCTCACCAGAAGAGACATGGAAACTGTTTCTCTTGTTATACGGTCTGTAATGCTTCATCTATCAGGCCCATGGGTATCCGTGGCTGACTCAGGACGGGATTTCCATCGCTTTCCCCAGGAGTCCATTCCCAACTCCATAAATTCATAGCCAGGCTTCACGGGGAACATATATAAAGAAACATGCAACCTCCTGTTGGAACTCTGGTGATAAACTTGTGCATGCTCAAGTAGACTTGTCCTAGGGCGGGTGGACGGTCCATCGGGGGACAGCCAGTCCTGTAGCCCTCCCAGCTTGCTACAACCTGCCACAGCTGAAGTTTCCCTGCTATAACTTTCACGTTCGATTCTCTTTAGGCCCAGGATGAGCCATCAGAGCACAGCGGTAGCCAAATCATTTTAGTCATATCCAACTCCTCATGACTGCATTTGGGGTATTCTTGGCAGAGTTACTGGAATAGTTTGCTGTTTCCTTTTCCAGCTTGTTTTCCAGAAGAAGAACTGAGGCAAAGAGAGTTAAGTGACTTGCCCAGGGTCACACAGCTAGTAAGTGTCTGAGGTCAGATTCGAACTCAGGAGGATGAGTTTTCCTGATTCCAGGCCCGGCACTCTATGTCACCTATTGCCCCAGGAGCCAAACTGTGGAGTTCAAATGCTGGGCTGAGCAGATTGTATCATGTTGTAGAGGTAATAGGTAGTCACTGAAGACTTTGAGTAAGGGAGTAACACAGTCACTTTTACATTATAGAGATATCAATTCTTCACTAACGTGGAGAAAGGATTGTAGAAAGAGTACCTGGAGGCAACTGAAGCAGTTAAGAGACTTTGAGGATAGTTCAGTATAAAGATGATTAAGGGTCTGAGGGAGGGTAGAGGCTGTGTGAGGAAAGGAAAGATGGCCGCTAGGTGGCACAGTGACCAGAGTGCTGGACTGGGAGTTAGGGAGACCTGAGTTCAAATCCTAGTTAAGTACTTCCTAGCTTGTGTGACCCTGGGCAAGTCATTTAACTCCTCCCAGCTTCTTCATCTGCAAAATGAGGATAAAAATAATGTTGTGAAGATCAAATGAGATAACATATAAATCACCTTGCAAACCTTAAAGCCTTGTATTAACAGGAGCTAAAATGGCTTTAGCTATTACAACAACCACAAGGTGTGTCAGAGTGGGGTGTAAGTAGAGTGACATTTAGAAAGTTCGAGAGACATAATTTCTGGGTAATTAATCATGTTATTAATCATGCTAGCAATAATTAACAGAAAGGGTCAGTGACACTCTCAAATGCCAAAGATCCCTCGTGGAACCCACACAAAGTTTATATGCCCTTGGGAGAGTGAGTGCTCCTGAGGGCAGTAATTACCTCTGATTAGTTAACAAGTAATAAAAGACGATGAATGTTATAATGAGAGGTGGGTCTATGCTAATAAGGGGCTGAGGGCATGACTTTGATCATGTCAATTACTTCCAAATCAACCCTGGCCTTGGGCAATCTAGACAAAAGGTCCACCCCCCCCCCCACCTGAGTGGTGTCTGAACCAGATTGAGAAATTAATCCAATCTCATTATCAGCAAGGTCTTTCAGATGCTGGTTTAGCCTAGTAGAGAGCAAGGTTTCAGAGACGGATAAATCCTGTCTTCCCAATATCAACAATTATTTAATAATCTTTTCTCTCAGTAGGACTTATAAGTCTTGGTGACTGACTGAATCTAGGGGATGGAGGGGAATAAGAAGTCTAGGACCAGTCCCAGTTTGGGAAGCTAAGTGACCGAAAGGATGTCAGAGTCATCAACACAAGGAAAGAGTTTGGGAGGAGGACCGGGTCCCTTCGTTTCGAGGATGAGAGGAGAGACTGTAAGTTACATTTCAGACATGTTTGATGCTGTCTAGAGATTAGGGGTCCTGGCACCCCAAAATCATGATACCTGGGTCCTGCCCGAAAGAATTCAACCCAAACCTTCTTGCAGCCAAAAACAAAGTTTATTGAAGATTCACCATATTAGCTAGACTCTTAAGGAGTCTATGGGCTATTGGCTAGATTGTGAAAATCTGAGCATCTTAATGGAGACAAGATGGACCTTATACACAGAAAGACCGTGGGAGAGTGGCCAAGTAGTCCATGAGGTAATAGAATTCCCAAGGGTGGGAAATGGAGCCTTGTTTTGTACAGAATGGCTTTTCATCAGCATCCCCCCTGACGTGACAGCTTTCCTCTGCTCTCAGATTTCCTCTGGCTTCAGGGCAGCACCCCAGCTGTCTACTTGTCGGGCTTCACTGTTGCCATGTTACTACTACATTTTACAGCTCCCCATGTTCTGGTGATGCACTTTAAGCGACAGATGATGTCCAAGTCCTCATTGGCTGCACAGTCACTTCCCCCCAGGGGGTTCTCATTTCTCATTTTTTGAGTAGGCAGGGCAGCTGATGATCACAGTGTGAACAGTGGCTAAAACCCTCGGTATTCTGTGAAACAACTCATCTACCTAAGGGCTGGGCGATTAATGACAGCATCCAGGACCTGCCCTTCCCCAGAGACATTCTGATTACCTGAAAGCTTTCTTCTTTATGAATCACCCCTCTCTCCCTCTCCTCTCCACCTCCCCAACCTACTCTCACTGCATCCAGTATACGCCCACCATGCCTTTCTCCATTGCCCTACGGGTCCCTAGCAATTTATGAGTATTTTGAGATAATAGTGTTGTCATAGAGACTGCCTTCTTTTCTCCATGAAGAATCTATTAATGAAACTGCCACGCCTTGAACCTGTTCAGGGGTTGTGCTCTAGGGGTCTTCCTAGCAATGGACAATGGGACGCCTGATGTGCTGAACATTACTAAATAAGCATGCAATTTTGAGAGGGAAAGAGGGGGAGAGGGAAAGGTAGAAAGAGAGAGGGAAGGAGACAGAGACAGAATCAGGCACAGAAATAGAGACTCAAACAAAGAGAGAGAGATCTGAGAGACAGAGAGAGATAGTGATAGAGAGACAGAGACAGAGAAAGAAAGGGAAAAACAGAGAGTTAATGGAGAGGTACAAAAGCGTGGGTGCAGGGGACATTTTTGAGTTTGGTACACATTTTAATTCAATTGAAAGGAAGAAGAATTTTTAAGCCTCTATGTGCTAGACACTGTGTCCTAGATCTTGGACATACAAAAAAACCAACAAAACTTTCCCTCCCCTCAGGGAGCATATATCTCCTTCCGGGGCGGAGGGAAGGGAGGGGAGATATACATGTATCCAGACAATGACATGAATCTAATATTCAAAGGAATGTAGAGGCAGCCATATGCTGTGGACAGAGAGAGGGACCACTTGGTGTCAGGAGGGTCTGGGTTCAAATCTCACCTCTGACATACACTGGATGTGTGACCCTGGACAAGTTATTCCATGTCTCAGTACCCTAGGTAAGTCTGTAAGACTGTAAGTTACAATCAACCAACAGACATTTAAGTGCCTGCTGCATACCAGACACTGCCCTAGGCTCTGAGGGCATATGTACAAAGAATCAAACATTCCCTATTCTCAAAGAGCTTAACATCCTAATGGGGAAACTGAGTATATCTACAGAATTACTATCAAGAAAATGAATACAAACCTGCAAAAGTCAAGGTGGTTTGGGAGGCGATAGGGTGCTAGAAGTGGGGAGATCAAGAAAGGCTTCATGCTTGAGCTGTGTCTTAAAGGAAGAGAGGGATTCTGTGAAGTAGAGAAGAGGGCGTACATTCCAGGCATGAAGAACAACCAGTGAGTACAAAGACACAGAGGTGAGAGATGCGGTTATGTGTGTGGACAGCGAGAGAAGCCCAGTTTGCAGGCTCACAGAATGCAGGATGGAATCGAGAACCAATGAGATTGAGAAGCTAGATCAGGTACAGGTTGTATAAGGGCACTGAAAGTCAAAGAGATGTTACATTTTAGCTTAGAGACCAGAGGGAGCCATTAGAGTTCATGGAGCAGGACAGTGACAAAGTCATATCTCCATATAAGGAAGATCTCTTTGGCAGCAGTGTTGCTAACTGATCTGCAAAGGTGAGTGTGGTTTACACACCAGGAGTTCCCTATATCAATGAAATCATAGGTCCACATAGGCCCTCTTCCCTCTCCCCCATGAGAAAGGATTAGAAGTTAAGCTTCCACAACAAGGGAATTCTGAGAAGGAATTCCAAGATCTTGCGGATAGTTCCTCAACCAATCAGAAAGTGCCCCAAACATTCTGCAAACAACTAGTTCCTTAAGACAGAGCCCTGGAGACTAAACCAGTTGCAACCCATTGGGGTCAAGGATGGGGCAAAGGCTCCTCTTCACTGTGTTTGCTTAATAAGCTTATTGAATATTAACTGACACACCCTGAGGATGGAGATAGCTGCCATTTTTAAACATGGGACGCATGAACTAACATGACATGGAGGAACATGGGATGGGCGGTTCAAGAAGAATAACTCAGATGAGCTGGACCAATCCTGACTCACCTGGGAGGAGTATGGATCTTACTAAACATTTAAAAGTTGATTCTATTGCTGTACCAGTGCACCCGTACTACGAGGGTGTGATGTGCCCGCTTCTCGCGAGAAGTGTAATAAAGGCTTTCCTTCACTCACTCCTGTAGTAGATTTTTGTTTCAGACTTTTCTAACACCCCCATTCAATGCAAAGTAATATAAAATGTTTTGAAGAGGGGGAGAACATTAATCACTAGGGAAACAAGCAGTGGCTTTAATATATAGGTGGACACTGCCGTGGTCTAGGTGCTAACATTTCTTGGAAAGTAAGACTTTCAAAATAAATTTTAGAATTGAATCCAAGACAGCAGAGTATGTTTGATGGGGTGAGGGAGAGCAAAAGGTCATCTAACCCTGGGGGTGGGAAGGACAGAGAGTTGAGTCTTGGCTTCTAGGGGGAGTATGAAGGACAAAACCTAGGGTTAGAAAGCAAACTTGGCCTAACTTGGCAATTTCGCTTTGGTCCCAGCCTGCCTGGGAGACAAGAAAAAATGTGGTTCCAAAGAGGGGCCAATATGAAAGCCAGAGCCTCAGAAAGGTGTGTTTGGGGGCAGGGCAGGAAGGGGGTTGCTAAGAAGCAAGTTCTGCTTTTAAGACTTTGGAGTAGAATGGAAGCTCCCTGAGGGCAGAGACTGTTTCATTTGTGTTATTGTATTTCCCAAGGTGCTTAATAAATGCTTGTTTAATTCATCTGTGTTTTAATGGAACAGGAACTATATGGCTAGTACCAGTGACATGAAAAGAGAATAGAAGAACCTCATTTTGTAAAATGAGGGAGTCAGACCAGATGGCCCCTGAGTTCCCTTCCAACTCTAAATTTATGACCTCTGTTTGCTAGGTCCTCAGTTTCCCCATCTGTAAGATAGGAGTGGTCATCTTTGTACTCTGTACCTCTCAGGATGACTAGGGCAAAGTGCTTTGCAAGTCTCTATGTTCTATAAATGGGTGATACTCTTATCATCAGCCCTCTGAATTCATTACAGAATGCTTCTGATCTCTGGAGGCAGGAACCTGGCAATGTTTTATTAAGCCCTTGTCCCCTGCTGGTGCAGCCAGGTTTTAATCACCAAATGTGGCTGGAACTTGCAAGGCTGCCAGGGCTTATTTACTGCTTCTCATCCCCCCGACCCTTGTCCTAGCTCACAGTATTTGACTTCTAAATCATGTTCCAGTATAAAGAGAAGAAATTACAGTCTAGAGGGAAACTCAGACTCACAAATGGTAAGAGGATGAAGGGACTTTAGAGATCATTTGTTCCAACCCTAACACTTTAAAAAAGAGGAAACTGAGGCCTAGACAGGGAAAGTCATTCAGTAAAGGTCATACAGAAAGGCAAAGGCAGACCTAGGACAGGATCCAGGCTTCCTGAGTTTTGGCTGAGAACACTCACCAGATATTAAGTGGTGGCTTTCTTTTTTTAAGAGAATTATTTTAGGACAAAACCTATTTGTGGTTTTTGTTATTTATTATTTGGAATCAATTTATGCTTGCTACTTCCTTCTCTGTAGTTTGACCTATACACTCAAGAAGAGTGTCTGGGACCAGAGTTGGTGACAAACCAAATACTTTCTGCCCAGGATCAGCAAATGCTGGTATATTGTGATCATTTCTGCACGTCACATTTTGAAATGGACATTGAAGAGTTGGAGACTTAAGAGGGGAAAGCTGGGCTGGGAAGGGGCCTAAGATTATACTAAATGAAAATCCAACAGAGGTGACATAATGTAGTACAGTGTAAAGCATACTGGATTTGAAGTCAATAGATCTGGGTTCTAATCCATCTCTGCTGTCTTTCCTATCACCCCTCTAGTCCTCAGCTCAGCATCTCTCAAATGAGGTGCTTTAGGATAGATGGTTTTTAATGGCCCTTCCAGCTCAAACTCTGTGATATTATTGTTGAGGTTCAGGTAGGTTTTAGGGTGATCTCAAAAGAATTCACAGATTCAGACCATCTCCAAATGAAGCAAAAGGCATTGATTGAGAATTACTTCTCTCAGAAAGTAGGCTGAGTTCCAAAAAGGAGCCAGTCCCCTAGCAGAGCAAGACAGAAATTTTTGTAGAGTGAATAAAGTTGATTACATAACAGAATATATGAATATGCATTGCAGAATATAAGATTATTAAAATAGATGAGGAGTTTACTAAAATGAGGAGGGGTCCTCACCTTGGGGAAACTGCCCATGCGGTTATCCAAAAGGCATACAGAAAAGCCCATGGGGGGAATTTATGTACTGTAATGATGTTATAATAATCCTCTCTATATCATAAGTTCATCTTAGGGCAATTCTTTGCTATTACTGTGCAGGTGTCCACTTGGGCTGTGATTTAGTGGTCAAACATCCTGGTCCATGTCCTCTTGGTGCTGCTTTCTGATTGGCTGGCTATTGTGGTCCTGTCTGAGGCTAAATGGATGATGTGTTTGAGAACAGGGACATACCTGCTATTCTAGTGAGGCAGTGAGGCATATAAGGACGTTGGAATATTGAGTTTGGGGACAGTGGCTAGGATTCCATCATTATGAATTAGGAATATTTATTAGGGAGGGATGGTGGAGACATGAATGCCCCCTTCAAGTATCGGAAAGGTATCTAGTGGAAGGAATGTTAGACTTGTTCTGTTTGCCAAAAGAGGGTGAAACCAAGAACAATGGGCAAAAGAGACAAATTAAAGACTGCTGTTAGTAAAATTCTAACAAACAATGAGAACTGTCCAAAAATGGAAGACTCTCCTATCACAAGGAATGAGTTTCTTTTTCCTGAATGTCTTTGAGCAAAGGCTGGATGATGACCTTCAAAGGTTTGCAGCTACCACTTGGTCTAAATGGCTTCTGAGCTCTTCACCAATTTGGAGATTTGGTGTAATTTCCTGAAGTGCATCTCCCCTTCCTTCCTGTAGCTACTCTTACTTCCATCTTTTATGCATATTCTTCCTACAGTGGTGAGTTCCCTATGCAGTCACATCACTTTTTTTAGGCAGCTCCCTTTTCATTGGAGTGTGTGTGTGTGTGTGTGTGTGTGTGTGTGTGTGTGTGTGTGTAAAATTCCTTTACGCCTGGGCATACATTTTAAACTCTATCTCTGACTTTTAAAAAAAATCTTCTTTTGAAAAAAAAATCTTCTTTTGTTTTTAGTAATGTCAAGAGCAAGAAAAACTGGTAAGTAACAAGGCTTAGCGCAGGTCCTCACTTGATCAGTGTTTGCTAAAGTAAAGTGAAGTTCACAGATTAGGGACATAGTCAATCACAAAATGACAAAAACAGCCAAAAACTTGAACAACTTAAGATAGATTGGTTTGGATTTTCTGTATCACAAACAATAATCTCCATTTTAGAAATGATGAAACAAATAGGGCCAAGAGGAAATTGCAGCTCAAGGTAAGTAGAGATACTGAGAAATCACCCAGGGACCTGAAATTAGTTTAGGACTTGAAGCACAGATCAATTACACCCACAGTCATGGAAAGAACTCCACAGATGGGACCACTGAATCCATGTCAGATTCTTTTTTGAGATATAGTATGGACCAAAGAGGGGCTGTGAGTATACCTATGGGGATAGAACATCTAGTTTTGACTTTCAAAGCAGAAAAATGGTCTTCTGTCCTATGCCCTAGCCAGACTACACTGGCTAGTAGTAGTGTAGTATAGTAGTGGTGTATACCTGGCTAGAGAATTATGTGGCATTTGTGGCACTGCATTTCAGGAATGTGGCCAAGCTAAGGAGTGCCAACAGGAAGATGAACAAAATGGTGAAGGGCCTAAAGATCACATTATATGAGGGTCAATAAAAGGAAATGGGGATGTTTAGTTCAGAGAAAAGAAGACGAGGAGGTGGGGTTATGATAGCTGTATTCAATACCTTAAAGGACATTATGTAGAAGAGTCCCTAGAGGACAGTAAGTACTAGGATGGAAGCTGAAGAGAGGCAGAATTGACCTTGCTGTTAGGAAAACAAACAAACTTTCTGACAGCGTTATCCAAAATGGATTACCTAAGGATGCACAATGCTCTTGTGCTTTCCCAATCACCAATACAGTGAAATAAGGCTGTGTGCTTGCTCCCATGCTTTTTAGCACGATGTTTTCAGTCATGTTGTCAAATGCTTTCAATGATGATGAACATGTCATCAAGGTCAGCTACCACACTGATGATCAGTTCTTCAACTTGAAAAGACTACAAGCCAAGACCAAAGTGGAAGCAGTCTTGCTACATGATTTTCTGTTTGCAGATGATTGTGCACTCAGTGCAGCCTCTGAAGCTGAGATGCACAAAGTATGGATCGATTCTCTGCTGCTTGTGCTAATTTTGGTCTAACAATTAACACCAAGAAAACACAGACATTCCATCAGCCAGCACCACACCATCCATATGTGGAACCACCGGTTACAGCAAATGGAGAAGTTTTGATTGCTATGGATAAGTTCACTTACCTTGGTAGTGTACTTTCCAGGGATGAACACATTGATAATGAGGTTGACCATGCATTGCCAGAGCTAGCTCAATGTTTGGGAAGCTTCTAATGAAAGTATAGAAGAGAAGAGATATTAGACCATCTACCAAACTGAAGGTCTGCAGGGCCTTTGTGTGCCTGTGAAGCCTGGACAGTCTACCAACTCCATATCAGGAAACTGAATCACTTCCATTTGAATTGTCTTAGGAAGATTCTGAAGCTCACCTGGCAGGAGAAAGTGCCAGACACTGAGATACTTTCTCGAACTAAACCACCAAGCATTCAAACTCTGCTTCAGAGAGTGCAACTCTGATGGGCTGGCCACATTGTTCAAATGCAAAACATACACTTGCCAAAAAGACTATTTTATGGAGAACTCACATAAGGCAATAGCTCAAATAGTGGTCAGAAGAAGAGATAAAGGATACTCTCAAGGTCTCTCTTAAGAACTTTGGAATTAATTGTGTGACATGGGAGACATTAGCACAGGACCTCTCAGCATGGTGTGCCCTCATCAGAGAAGGTCCTGTGCCCTATGAGCAAAGAAGAATTGAAGTAGCTCAAGAAAAATGCAAGATACACAAACTTAGAGAATCCACCCCAAAGGTTCATAAGGACTATCTGTGCCAGACCTGTAGAAGAACATTCTGAGCTCATATTGGTCTCATCAGCCACAGTTGTACACACTGAAACTTGACTCTGGCATGATGATGTCATTTTGGTCCTCTTTGAAAACAAAGGACAACATTAACTGTGTTACCAAGGAACACTCATGTAATCTTCCAAAACCCCTGTTTCCTCATATGTAAAATGGACATAATAATGCCCATAGTTCCAACTTGCAGGGTCTCTAGGCTGTAATGAGTAAGTCATGTAAAGTCCTTTGCAAACTTTAAAAGCCCTGTATTAAATACAACCAAAGTTCTATAAGAGAGGATAGGTATTTACAGGGATTAAGACTGCACCTTTAATATGTTCTTAATTGTATGACTCCTTTGAGAAGTTAGAATGCAGAACATGCTATCCATATCCAGATAAAGATCTGAAGGTCTCTGGATGCAGCTTGAAGTATTTTTTTCACTTACTTTATTCTTTCTTGTGTTTTTTTCCCTTTTGATATGTTTCTTCTTTCGTAACTATGACTAATATGGAAATATTTTTACACATGTATAAACTATATCAAACTGCCTCACTATTTTCAGAAGAGAAGAGGGAAGGAAGGGAGGGACAAAAAATTTGGAACTCAAAATCTTGTAAAAATGAATGCTAAAAATTTTCTTGACATGTAATTGGAGAAAAAATAAAATGCTATTATTTTTTAAATAAATAAATAAATATTTTTAAAAAGAAAAGGAAAAAGAAAATATAAAAACAATTTAAAAAGAGGATAGATAAATTTGTTCTGAATCTCAGGTTCTAGGATTCAATGGATAGGAATTACAGGGAAGCAGATTATAATTCAGTATAAGAAAGAAGAACTGCTGTCCATCAATACAATGGCTGTCATGGATGGGGGTGACCTCATGCCACCTTTTCCATCCCATTACTAGAAACACTTCCACACACCACTTACCATGGATAAAGTGGAAAGTTCCTTCTAGCTCTAACATCCTGTGTTCTAATTTTCTTTTGAGATTTTGTAATTCATTTTGACTTTAAATAGAAAAAGATAAGAAAAAAAAATTTCCATGTACATAGCACAACACAAAAAGAGGATTCAATATGGAACCATGAATCTCCATTTCATGCTGTTAACTTAAAAAAAAAACCTATGTAATAAATACTACATGTGATTTTCAAATCTACCCTGATTTTTGGTGCTTTCTTCTGAGTTTTCTTTTGTTCTCTGCTGTGCACTTCTTATTTTAATTTTTTTCTCTCTCTCCCTCCCCACCTCATACCAGAAAAGACCACCATTTGACACATATGTATATATGTATGTATGCATATGTGTATATGTGTATTTATATATAGCCATACATGTATGTATACATAATATATACATATTTCTATTTACCAGTTATTTCTCTGGAAGTGGATAACATCTTCCCTCATGGTTTCTGTAGTTGACTTGAGAATTTATAACACTTAAAACAACTGTCATTCACAGTTGTTCTTTGAACAATATTGCCGTTACTGTGTACAACATTCCCTTGTTTCTGCTCATTTCGCTCTTTGTTATTCCGTGCAAATATTTCCATGTTTTTTTTTTCTCTAAAATCAACCAGCTCATCATTTCTTATAGCACAGTAGTCTTCCATCATAATCATATACCACAGCTTATTTGGCCATTCCCCAATATATGGGCATCCATCCCCTCAACTTCCAGTTCTTTACCAAAGAGAGATGCTATAAATGTTTTGGAACATGGAAGTTCCTTTGCTTTTTTTCCTCAGCACCTTGGGAAAAAGACCTATTAGTGGTACTGCTAGGTCAAAGGGTATACCCAGTTTTATAACTCTTTATGTATGATTCTAGATTGCTCTCCAGAATGGTTGGATCAGTTCACAATTCCACCAACAGCTTATTAGCATCCCAATTTTTCTACTTCCCCTCCAATATTTGTTATTTCCCTCTTCTATCATTTCAGCCAATCTGATAGGTATGAGATGATATCTTGAAGTTGTTTTTTTTTCTAATGTGCATTTCTCTAATCTATAATGATTTAGAGCATTTTTTCATATGACTATATATAGCTTTGATATCGTCATTGAAAAACTGTGTGTTTATATCCCTTAACCATTTATCAGTTGAGGAATAACTCAAATTCTTATAAATTTGACAAAGTTCTTTACATATTTGAGATATGAGACCTTTATCTGAGAAACCGTCATAATTTTTCTCCCCTAATTTTCTGTTTTCCTTCTAATCTTGGCTACATTGGTTTTATTTATACAAACCCTTTTTAGTTTACTGGAATCAAAATTATCCATTTTTCATCTCACAATGCTCTCTATCTCTTGGTTATTCATATTTTTTCTCCTATCCATAAATCTGATAGGTAATATGTTCCATATTCTTCTATTTTTTATGATATCTCACTTTATAGCTAGGTTATATATCCACTTAGATCTTATCTTGTTAGATGGTGTAAGATATTGATCTATGCCCAATTTCTGCCAGTTTGCTTTTCAGTTTTCCCAACAATTTTTTACCAAATAATGATTTCTTATTCCAAAAGCTTAAATTTTTACATTTGTCAAATACAAAGTTACTATAATAATTTACTACTGTGTATTATATGCCTACACTCTTTCACTGATCTACTTTTCTATTTCTTAACCAGATAGTTTTGATAATCACTGTATTATAATACAGTTTAAGATGTAGTACTGCTAAGCCTCCTTCCTTTACATTTTTTATTAATTTCTTTTATATTTTTGACCATTAGTTCTTCAAAATGAATTTTTGCTCAAATGAATTTAGCTCAATAAAACTTTTTTTTGGTGATTTAATTGGGATGGCATTAAATAAGTAGATTAGTTCAGGTAGAATTGACGTTTTTGTTATATTTGTGTTTTCCCTGCCCATGAACAATTAAAATTTCTCAAATTATTTAAGTCTGACTTCATTTGTATAAAAAGTGTTTTATAATTACGGTCATGTAGTTCCTGGGTTCATCTTGGCAGGTATACTCCCAGATATTTTATAATGTCTACATTTATTTTAAATGGAATATCTATTAGTATTTCTTCTTGCAGGGTTTTGTTGTTGAAATATAGAAATGCTGATGATTTATGTGGGTTTATTTTGTATCCTGCTATTTATTGATTGTTTCAACTAACTTTTCAGTTGAGTCTCTAGGATTGTCCAAGCATATCATTATATCGTAGGCAAAAGAGATAGTTTTATTACCTCATTGCCTATTCTGATTCCTTTGATTTCCTTTTCTTCTCTTATTGTTCTTACTAGCATTTCTAATACAATATTGAATAATATTGGTGATAATGGGTATCCTTGCTTCACTCCTAATATTATTGGGAAGACTTCTAGCTTATTCCCATTACAAATAATGCAAGCTGATGGTTTTAGGCAGATGCTTTTGATCAGTTTAAGGAAAAAAAAACACACCTATGCTTTCAAGTGTTTTTAATAAGAATATGTGTTGCATTTTGTCAAAAGCTTTTTCTGCATTTATTGAAATAACCATATGATTTTTGTTACTTTTGTAATCAATTATATTAAGAGTTTTCTTTATGTTAAACTATCTCTGTGCTCCTAATATAAATCCCAGTTGGTCAGAATGTGTAATATTTGTGCTATATTGTTGTAGTCTCCTAGCTAGTATTTTATTTAGAATTTTTGCATCCATGTGCATTAATGAAATTGGTCTATAATTTTCTTTCTCTGTTCTTGCTCTTCCTGGTTTAGGTATCAGCACTATATTTGTTTCATAAAATGAGTTTGATAGGTTTTCTTCTTTGCCTGTTATTTCAAGTAATTTATTTAATATTGGAATTAGTTGATCTTTAAATGTTTGGTAGAATTCACTTGTAAATCCATCTGGTTCTGATGCTTTTTTCTTGTGAAGTTCATTTATGGCCTGTTCAATTTCTTTTCCTAAAATAGGCTTATTTAGATGTTCTATTTCCTCTTCTGTTAATCTAGGTAATTTGTGTTTTTGTAAATATTCTTCAATTTCATTTAAATTGTTAAATTTATTGGCATACAATTAGGCAAAATAACTCCTTGTAATTGCTTTAATTTCATTTTCATTAGTGGTATATTCACCTTTCTCATTTCTATACTGGAGATTTGGGTTCTCTCTCTCTTTTAAATCTTATTAAACAATGGCTTATCTATTTTATTTTATTTTTCATAAGACCAACTAGTTTTAGTTATTAATTCAATGGTTTGCTGATATTCAATTTTATTAATCTCACCTTTAATTTGTAGGATTCCCAATTTGGTACTAATTGAGAATTTTTGATTTGTTCTTTTTCTAGTTTTTTTTAATTGCATACCAAGTTCGTTATTCTTCTCTTTCTCTATTTTATTAATATAATCAATTTAAGATATAAATTTTCTTCTTATTACTGCTTTTGTTGCTTCCCATAAGTTTTGGTGTGTTGTCTCATTATCGTCATTCTCTTTAATGAAATTATTGGTTGTTTCTATGTTTTGTTCTTTAGCACCCTCATTCTTTGAGATTAGTTGCTTTGTCTCCAATTAATTTTTAATCTGTTTCCATGGTCACTTAGCAAATATAATGTTTTACATTGTGATCTGAGAATGATGCATCTAATATTTCCACTTTTCTGCATTTAACTATAAGGTTTTTTATGCCCAAATATATGATTAATTTTTGTAAAGGTACCATATACTACTGAGAAAAAGGTATATTCTTTTCTATTCCCATTCACTTCTCTCCACATATCTATCATATCTAGCTTATGCAGAGTTCTATTCATCTCCTTGACTTGTTACTTATTTATTTTTTGGTTAGATTTATCTAGTTTTGAGAAGGAAAGACTGAAGTCTTCCACCATTACAGTTTTGCTATCTATTTCCATTTGTAATTCATTTATCTTTTTGTTTAAAAATTTGGATGCTATAGTGTTTGGCACATATATGTTAATATTGATATTACTTCATTACCTATGGTATTTGTTAACAAAATATAGTTTCCCTGTTTGTCCCTTTTAATTAAATTTAGTTTAGCTTTAGCTTGATCTGAGATCATGATTACTACCCTGCTTTTTTTACATCAGATAAAGCATAAAAAATTCTGCCCCAGTTGTTTATTTTTGCTTTGTGTGACTCTTTTATTTTTTAATGTATCTCTTATAAACAACATATTGTTAGATTCTATTTTTTAATCAATTCTACTATCCATTTCCATTTTATGGGTGAGTTCATCCCATTCACATTTAAAGTTACCTAGTTGTATTATTTCCCTCCATTCTACTTTTCCTCACTGTTTATCCTTTTCTCTCTCTCTTTTTACCCTATCCCTCCTCAAATGTCTAATTTACTTCTAACCTTAATCTACTCACCCATCTAAGAGTCCCTCCCTTACCTTTTCTCCCCTTTTAAAAATCCCTCCTTTATCCTCTCTCCTTACCCTGTTTCTTGATCTGCATACCCTTTTAAAAGTCCCTCCCATTCTCTATCCCCTCCTTATCCTATTTCATTATGTTAAGAGACTTTATACCCTTCTTGATGTATATGTTATTCCTTCTTTAACACAGTACTGATGAAAATAAGGTTCTAGCACTACCAGCCTTCCACTCCCTACTGCCTCCACTGTAACAGTTCTTCCATTCATACCTCATTTGTATGAGAAAATTGCTCCATTTTACCTCTCCTTACACAATTTTATATTTTTTTAGGATCGTACCATCAAACTTAATTCAACCCCAAGCCTTCTATTTATGTGTATTCTTTCAAACTTCCTAAGTAATAACATTCTTAAGAGTTATTGATAATGTTTTCCTATATAAGAAGTAAACATTCTGACCTTACTAAATTCATTATAATTGGTCTTTCATGTGTACCTTCTTATGTTTCTCCTGAATCTAGTAGGTCAAATTTTCCATCTAGTTCTGATCTTTTCTTCATAAATACCTGAAAGTCCTTTAGTTTATTATGTATGCATTTTTTTTTTCATTCAGGATTACACTCAGCTTTGCTGGGTAAGTTATTCTTGGTTGCAAGCCCCAATCCTTTGCTCTTCAGAATATAATGTCCTATGTCCTTCATTCTTATAACGTAGAAGCTGCTAAATCTGTGTTATCCTAACTGTAGCTCTACAGTTTTGTTTTGTTTTGTTCTGTTTTCTTCTCTAGTTACTTGTAGTGTTTTCTCCTTAAACTGGGAGCTTTGAAACTTAGCTATAATGTTCCTGTGAGTTTTCATTTGGAATTTCTTTTAGGTGGTAATATGTGGATTTTTTTTTTCTATTTCTATTGTATCCTCTCAGTCTAAAACTTCAAGGCAATTTTCCTTAATCATTTTTGGAAATGTAGTATCTAGACCTTTTTTTTTTATCATAACTTTCAGGTAGTCCAATAATTCTTATATTGTCTCTCCTCAATCTGTTCTTCAAGTCAGTTGTTATGCTATTGAAATAATTCACGTGCTTTTCTATTTTTTTTCATTCTTTTAGTTGTGTTTTATTATTTCTTGGTCTCTTGTGAAGTCATTAGTTTCCCCTTGCCCAATTCTATTTTTTAAGGAGTTATTTGCTTCTGTAAGTTTTTTGGATCTCTTCTTCCAATTGGTGGAGTTTATTTTCATAATTTTCTTGATCTTCTTGAATTACTCTTATTTTTTCCTAATTTTTCTTCAACCTCTCTTATTTGATTTTTTAAAGTCCTTTTTAAATTCTTCCAAAAACTCTTTTTGGAATTGTGACTTTTTTTCCCTTTGAGATAGAAGTAGCTATTTTATTTTTACTATTTCCTTCTGAGTAGCTATTTTATTTTTACTATTTCCTTTTTGGCAGCTTATTTCTTGTCTGTTAACGTTGTGTTAAAGTGAGGTTCTAGTCCCAAGGTGTGAAGATAATATCTCAGGCATCAAGTGTTTTGTGCTGTTATTTTCTGAGCTCTATTTAAGGGCCTGACTGCAGGTATTTCTCTTCTTCCCTGAACCACCACCAGGGACCCCACAATGCTGTCACCACAAATGCTCTTTTTCCCTGAGATCCCTACTATGGTTGCAAGCTTCATCACACCCCTCCATCCTGGAACCAAAACCAGGGCCTCCTCTCTCCTGCAACTGTCCATAGCCATGTTATTCTCTGCCCTCTGTTGCCATACTCATTGACCTGTGTTCCTTCCTTCTCACCCCCAGCAACAGCCTGGGACTAAGTCTGGTCAGAGCACTTAGCCCTCAGGCCTGGCATCCAGCACTAGCAGAGGGCCCTGCAATCTTCCCCTGATCAGCTGTCCAATCCCAACATGTCTGAGAGGTGAAAGTCCCTGAAGCTGAGGCTTTCATCTGACATAGCTGTTCCCCCAACTTCTTCTTTGATTTGTCAGTATCTGCCTGGAGGTATTTCTACTTCAATCAGGCCAGGTCATGGCCTCCAGGTCTTTCCTAAGGACCTCACAAGTTGTCTTAGGCAGAAAACTACTTTGTCCTGACTTTTAATTATTTCTGCCACTCAAAATTCACTTTGAGGCATTATTTTAACTTGTTTGTGAGGGTGGGGAGGATTTGGGAGAGGTAGGTGATTTTCTGCCTTATTCCACCATCTTCCTAGAATGTGTGTTCTATTTTCTAAGGGCTCTCCCATCTTTTACACTCTGCGATCTATATTCTAAGACCACGTGTGACTCTAAGATTCTCCAAGTCTTTGAACAAAATATTTAATGGTGTAATGTCAGACTCATGGGCAAGAATCTTTGATACAGGAACTGTCCTCTCAGCAGCCCTCAAGTTCTCCTTCATATATAGCTATTGGGAATAACGGTCAAGCCTACAGAGCACCTGATTGTCCTGTTCACAACCTGGTTCCCACTTAGATTTCCTGAATGAATACACATCTATTCCCCTCATCTACTCAGCATTGTATCCAAACTGACTTACTCTGCACAACATTTCATCTCTTATCTCCATGAATTTGCAAAGGCTGGCATCCATGCCTGAAATGCTCTCCCTCCTCACCTCCACTTCTTGGAATCTCTGGTTCCCTTTAAGGCTCAGCTCCTCATTTCCCAAAATGGTATTCCTCCTTACTTTCCCATAAAATTATATATACATACACATGTGTACATGTAACATGTATGTATGTGCGTGTATTTGTTTATGTATACATATTCTTGTCTATTTTATCTATCGTCATACATGGTGTTTCTCTTCTATAGAAAGGAAATCTCTTGAGGACAAGACATTGGGGATATTTTCAACACCTGGGATAGTGCCTTGTACACAGTAGGCACTTAATAAATGCTTGTTGACTTGAATTGCTTTGCTTCCTTCCTTTGGGACGACTGGTTTTTACTCAAACATTGCATTCCTTTAGGCTTCTCAGAACTCCCTGCTGAGCTTATGTTGAAAGAAAATGGGAGAATTTTCTCAGTTTCATATCATTGTTGATCCCCAGACACTGTTTCAGCATCCGCCCTCTTTGCAGTCAGTTACTTTTATTTACCACCTCAACGAGCACAGTGATTTTGGCAAGAGGCAGGACAAAAAACATATTCCTTTGATATTGTTCTAATCTCCTTCTGGCTTCCAAGGCTTATTTTTTAATAACTCACATTTCTAAAGTGTTTTAAAGATTCCCAAAAAAGCTTTCCTCACCTGTGAGGTAGGCAGGGCAAATCTTTTCATCTTCAATTTATAGAAGAAGAAAATGAGACCCACAGATGTGGACTGAGCTGCCCATCAGTTTGTAATGTTATTGTGAAGTCCATCAGTTACACAGTAAGTATAGCAGGTAGTAATTTAGTTTGTTCTGCTCTCAGTAAGTTGTACAGTTAACAAGTGTCACAGGCAGTAAGTTATCTCATTTATAAATATCAGTAGGAGGATTTGAATCCACATCTTTGGACTCTATGCCCGGTCTTCTTTCTACTACATGACAAGCCTCTACAGAGGTTTGCATCAATATGGAGACAGATGCAAAGTTTACATCCAACCTAGACCACTTCCTTCAGGGAGCCCAGAGTCTACCAGTGATGATGTAATTGCAACATATCAGAGCTGGATGGACCTCAAAGGCCATTTAGCCTAACCAACAGCTGAACAAGAATTCTGTAACTCACCAAGCGATTATCCAGCTTCCACCTGAAGATATCCACTAAGAGTAGAATATAACACCTGCTGCAATGCCCATTCTTCTGGTGGCATCTCTAACAGAGGTTGGTGAGGTGGTACCTTGGTTAAGAGTTCTGGGCTTGGCATCAGGAAAACCTTATGGTTGAATAACACCTCATACAGGTACCAGCTGTGTGACATGGGCAAGTCACCTAACTTTTCCCAGCCTTGGTTTACTCATCTGTAAAATGGGCCCAACAGTAGCACCTACCTCACAAAACTGTTGTGAGATACAAATAACATTTGCCCAATGCTTTGTATCCCTTAAAGCACTATATAAACAATGTTATTATATTATTTATAGTATTTTTATTATTGCCATAGAATGTGGGTCAAATAGACCAAGTCTAATCTCCCTTCCCTATTACAACTCCTTTCTACCCCCTCCACCTTTACCCAGACATTCTCTTCTTCAGGCTTAACATCCCCATTCCTTTCCCTGATCATGATCTCCAAGCTTGTCCCTATTCTAACTGTCCTCCTGTATACTCTCTTCTGTTTATCAATGTCTTTCTTAAAATATGGCTCCTAGGACTGAATGACATCCTAGATGTGATCTTTCTAGGGCAGAGTGCAAAGGAATTATCCCCTCCTCTCTTTGGTCCTGGAAGCTCTGCCCTCTCAATGCAGCGTCGGATTGCTTTCACCTTCTTTGACTGGGACGTCAAATTCCTGATATTCATATTGAGCTTGCAGTCTGCTCAAACCCCAAAAACTTTTGCAGATAAACTATTGCTCAGTATCCTATTCTGTAAACTACTTGTGAAGGTGACTGTACTTTGTGGAGGTTAATTGTATTGTTTTAAACATGAATTATAATAGGAATAACTCAGACTTGTTGCCATTTAATGTTTACAAAGTTGAGTAAAACTTTGGAACTGAAACCTAGCTTAGCTCTCATCTTGTCTGCCATCTTTGTTTTAGAAATGAAAGCCCAGAGAGGTTAAGGCAC
>NW_020950758.1:5231471-5256356 GCF_900497805.2 Vombatus ursinus | reverse complement strand
CTACAGTTTGTGTCTGCCTGAAGGTGGATGGGAGGGTCCCCTCCTGCAACGATGTTCAATGTACAATGTGCCTACCAGGTAAGGGCCAATGTCTTGTTCTTTCTACTGCGGGAATTCATAAAGACCCCCAAGTGCCAATGGGCAAATGCAGAGAAGAACAGTTCCCTTTGCACTGTGCCCTGTGCCTGGTGAGGGGTCAGGGGGCATGTCTTGCACTCCTGGAAGTGCCCCTTCTGACAAAGGGCCACACCCTCTTATTCCATCATCATGGTGCCTCATACACAGGAGGTACTTAATGCCAGTTGACTGACTTGGGGACCTTAACAGACTGACCAGGGATTCCCCCAATCTCTCCTGCTGCATTAAAAAATGACCTGGAAAGATCACATGGGTCCAGATGGGGAAGTCAAAGTAGAAAAGTCTGTATTATACAATTATATAATGGAGGAGGTGGGAGCAGCCAATGGTTTGTCCAAAAAGATTAGGGGGAGAGGTGTTAGGCAATTTCAAGTTCCAAATGAGGTGGTAGCTATGGAACAAAAAACAAAGGCTCATGGGGGCTTGGACTGCCCCAGAGGAGCAAAGCTTCTGGGAGCAAGGATGGAGAGCTGGCTGCCTCTGTCTCAGGCAGGCCTCATCAGGAGGATGGCTCTCAGGTCTGGGCATCTGTATTGACAAAGGCATGGCTTACAGCAAGCCATCCAGCAGGAGACATATATGCAGGCAGCCTAGTGGAGGGGACAATCTCTCACTGGAGTGGGCTGGGGGAGTATGAGTCTTCCCTTCTTAACAAGCCTGCAAGCTTAGCAGAATGACAAGTGGACCCAATGGAGCTTCGTAGCCCCCCAGAGCCAAGCGCAGAGCTCTGGGGGAGCTCTGGAGGGTTCCTGGGGAAAATGAGAAGTCATCAATTAGTGGAGTATCAGAGCTTCCAGGCTCCAAGTACCTAAAGTTGGAAAAGCCTTGGGAGACTTTGGTTCATCCCTGCTATCGGACAGGTTCTAAATGGCACAGTGAGAATTCCACCACAGAGCCTCTGGCTTCAACTCCAGTCTTATTTCTTTGACTTTTGGTTTTGGGTTTTGGGTTTCATTATTTTGAACTTAAAAACATAAATAAACACAAACATGTCAAGATACAATGATGAGCAGAAAAGAGGATCAGGTAAGAAACAGGGAACTTAGGATTCATTCAGTATATATACACACACATACTGTACACAGGTTATACATCTACATACATCAGTATGTATGTGTGTGTATGTATATATACTTGTATATATGTATATAATTTTGTTACTCCCTTGCTACATTTTATGCATATATGTGTAGAGATACACTTTAGCAAGGTAGGAATAAAGTTGCCCTATTTCTGGACTCTTGCACGCACGCACACATGCATATACACATACAGGCACAGATCTAAAGCCTCACTTTTCGCAGTGCACAAACAGCTGGAGATGGTCTCAATGCCTTTTCTTTGGAACGTGTCCAAAAAAGCCCCCAAACATGAATGTAATTGACTTGCACTGTGCTCTAAATTACAACGGGCCCGATGGATGTGAAGAACACAGAGAGCTCCATGGGTACTGATGCAGAGTGAAGCCAGCAGAACCAGGAAAACAATGTACACAATGACTACAATGATGTGCCGGGAAAGAACAGCAGGTGAGGCAAGAAGGGCTGCATTCTGCGTCATTGCGGCTCCGGCATTCGGCACAGAGTAGGTGTGTAGACTGATGATTCATCATGAACAAAGAATGGAGCAGAACCACGCGTAATTATCATCGCCAAGCTTGACCCTAAAGAAGAGGTTAGGAAGCATTTTTGCTTCCCTTCTTTGAAGAGGTTGAGGATTGTGGGTGCAGAATACTGCATACACTAGCAAACAGGGTTGGTTAGTTTTGCTGTACTATTTTTAAAAAATTCTTTGATACAAAAAGTAGCTTTCTGGGTAAGGGAAGCGAATGGATGCGTTTGGAAATGGATGTGATGTAAAAGCAAAATATGCCTCTAAAATGTTAACTGTGAAGCAAAGTAACTCCATGAGAGCAAGGGTTGTTCCCTTTTTATTTTTGTGCCCATAGCATAGTGACTTAGATGTAGCCATCTCCCAATAATGATGTGCTGAATGGAATGCAATGCCATGGATGCACCCCCAGACTGCTGGTCACCCCCTGGCCTTGGCTCCTGGATGGTTCTCTATCCAGCCTTTTTTCCACATGAACAAAATATGTGAAAGGGATATCTTTCCTACAACATGAATTCAATCTCTTCCTTTCCTTCCTTCTCTTTTTGACATTTCATCAGGATTCTTTGCAATGCTTGGTTCACTCTCAGCTCAACTCATCTGCAGCTTTGTCCCTGGGCATGTTCCCTCCCCTTTACCCCTCTGACATCAGCACTTAGCCTGGTGCATTGCGAGAATCTAATGAATGCTGTCTATCTATCTATCTATCTATCTATCTATCTATCTATCTATCTATCTATCTACCTTTGTATCAATCTTTCTATCTCTGTATCTATCTCATATATTCTATCATCTATCTACCCATCTACCCATCTATCTGTCTCACATATTGTATAATCTGTATATGTGTATCTATCTATAATCTATCATCTATCTATCTAGCTATCTATCTATCTATCTATCTAAATATCTATCATCTATCTTTGTATCAATCTTTCTATCTCTGTATCTATCTCATATATTCTATCATCTATCTACCCAGCTACCCATCTATCTATCTCACATATTGTATAATCTGTATATGTGTATCTATCTATAATCTATCATGTATCTATCTATATATCTATCTATCTATCTATCCATCCATCCATCCTCTATCCTATCTATCCTTTCTTCACTGCTGCTGGGAATAGTCATAGTCACTGACTTGGAGCATCTATTAGTCCAGAAATTTAGCAGCTGAGTCATGCTCTTGTTTAAATAATTAACTCCTTGAAACCAAGTGAGGACATAATTGGAAAGAATTAGGCATTAATTGATTTAGCCTGGTAAATAAATGAAAGGAGCAGAGAGTGCCAGGAACTTGAAAGCATTCTTCAGACGACATTACTGATGGCCCAGGAGCAGAAGCAGATCTGCCTCCCATCCCAAAGACACATCCTACCCTCGATTTCCTTCCTCTTGGTTTCCTGGGCTCTGTCAGAGGCTCTCCTGCTTCTCCGACATTGTGGCTTTCTCCTCCTCGTTCACCTCATCAGTCCAACCAGGGTTGGTGCTTCCAATTCAAGTCCTGTGATAAGCCTCAAATCTGCCATCCCCACTGCCCTGACCTGAATCCAGATTCTTAGGACTTCTCCCTTCACAGCCTCCTAGTAGTTCTGCCTGGCTCTCTTCTTTATCTCCTCCAAACCGTTCCCCTCCTGATCTCTGATTCACTGCACTGGTCTGACTGTGTTACTCCCCTGCTCAAAGCCCTTCAGTGGCTCCCTATTTAAGAAACTAATCAATCAGCCACCCTGATGAATTGATTAATTATCCCTGGGCTCATTCTTCGGGACACAAGGACACTAGTAACAGTCACCACCATCAAGAAACTTACATTTTATTTCTATTTCTCACTAGATAAAGGTCAAGATCCATTCTTCAGCATTCAAGGACCCTCTGCTGCTGATTCATAGGATCTCTGGGTTTTAAGGGGGCTTAGTAGTCAATGGGCCTGAGATCCTTCTAGCTTGTATCTCCTCTTCAACATGCGCCATCACAGACAGCCCAGCTGCATCCTCCTCATATCAATGCAATGTGCAGCTCAGCTAAATATCAAAAGGGAGGGTTGGGAAACATCTCTGTTTAAAAGAGGAGCAAGCAGGCTCATTAGGGTCTGTGATGAAGTCAGCATGCTAATGATTCAGTATTTGATCAACTCACAGCATCTTAGAGCTGGCACCAGCCT
Organism: Vombatus ursinus; assembly: GCF_900497805.2. Taxonomy (NCBI): domain Eukaryota; kingdom Metazoa; phylum Chordata; class Mammalia; order Diprotodontia; family Vombatidae; genus Vombatus; species Vombatus ursinus. Next base: position 5,252,437 of record NW_020950758.1, on the reverse strand, counting down.
CTAGTCCCTCCATACCTGCCCTGACCAAGAATCGAGTACATTAGACCCACCATATGGTCATTCATCTTCCTCATCACCTCCCAAGGCAGCTGCCATCCAACATGGGACACACTCTCGGTGGGAGAAAATCCCCCTGCTCTCCCATCCCCCATCAAAATCTGGCTCTCAGCACGTTGCACCCATCATAACTGACTGTTCTCCGGAGGCTAAGAGAAGAGTAATCTGTCCTCTACATGCCAGCCCTTCAAAAATGAAAGAAAGTTTTCATGGCTTTAGTTGGAGGTATTGATTTGAAGCGCTATTTTTAGGAAAAAGATTTAGCTTAAAAGCAAAAGTAAAGGAGAAACTATCAGGTGCCATGTTTCCTAGGTCTTCTCTTCTTTAAGGCCAAGCATTCTCAGGTCCTTCAACCTGTATTCAGAGAGCACCATCTCTTGGTTCTTCCCTTTCCTTCTTGTTCCCCTCCCCCCAGACCCTCTCCAACTTATCAACATCCTGCTTCAATGGGGATGCTCAGTCTTCCAGGTAGGGGGGGCAGCTTTGATCAGAGGATCATGGCTCTGGGTCCTCCCTCACTCTGGACATTAGACTCGAATAAAAGAAGCCTGTGGAATGATGGCAAGAATGCTGGATTTGGAATCAGGAGAGACCTGGGCTCAAGTGCCCACTCCAGGACTATGTACCCTGGCTATGACTCAGCCAATCATCATCAGTGTAACTTTGGGCCAGGCGTTTACTGATGACATTTGCTCCTCTATAAAATGAGGGAGTGGACCAAAAGTTCTCAGGTCTCTCTGCAGCTATCATCCACTGATTCTGCGGCCTCTGACTCTCCATTTTCTCCTCTGTAACACGGAGATTAAAAATACTTTCATTAAGTATCTCCTCTGGTTTTTGTAGGGAGCGGGCTTTGCAAACTGGAGCACAGCTAGCAACGGGAGGCATCGCTCTTAAGGCCTTGGAAGATGGCATTAGATCCCAGACCCACTCAGCTAGAAGTCCCATTGGGGGCTCCCTGCCATGAAAGGCCTTTCTTCATCTCTATCCCCAGGAACACTGAATACGCTGCTCTGTTACGTCTTTGAAAGGAGAAAGCCCATTGGAAGGGCCTGGGAGACCACAGAATGACTCGGGAGAAGGGGGCCAATGAATTATCTGCATGGGGTGAAGGGGAGGGCAGTGCAGGTGAGGATGAAAAGACTGAAGATATTCTGTATTGGGATTAGTTAAAGGAAATGGGGATGTTTACCCTGGAGAACGGGAAGCTTGGGGTGGAGTAGCGTAATACTTGCAGAGAGTAATAATAACTTGAATTTATTGTTATTATTATAACAATACAGAACAGCTGGGTGGGCCAGTGGCTAGAGCACTAGATCTGGAGTCAGGAAGACCTGAATTCACATCCTGCCTGGGACACTTAGTAGCCATGTTACCCTGGGCAAGTCAATTGACTTTCATCAGACTCAGTTTCTTTAACTGTGAAATGGAAAAAATAATACCACCCACATCCCAGGGCTGTTGTGAGGATCAAGGGACATAATCTTTGTGAAGTGTTTGACAAACCTAAAAGTGCTATAGAAATGCTAACTAGTATTAATATTGATATGAATATTAGTGAATTCAAAACTGGCCTCAGACACTACCTATGTGATTCTGGGCAAATTACTTAATGCTATTTGCCTCAGTTTCCTTATCTATAAAATGGGCTGGAGAAGGAAATGGCAAACCACTCCAGTATCTCTGCCAAGAAAACCCCAAATGGGGTCATGAAGAGTTGCATATGACTGAAACAACTGAACGACAACATTAATATTAGTACTATTAGTATTAATATTCAGGTATTTGAAAGGTGGCAGAGCACTGTTCTGTTTGATCCTAAAGGGCAGAGCCAGGAGCAATAGGGAGAAGACCACAGAGATCAATTTAGGCCCAGAGTCAAGAGAAATATTAACATTCGAGACCACCAGAAGATAAATGTGCCTCCTTGCAAAGGAGCAAACTCCTGAAGGGGCAGAGACAGCAGCCCCTTTCAGGACCACTACCAGAGACCTCTGGCACTCAGGATCAGGGCCCACCTCAGATGGCTCGGGCCTGAGGGCCTTTCCAGGTGGCAGATTCTGGGATTTTGTGAGACCCAGAGAAGGGGTGTGACTTGGAAGCAGTCACAGAGCTGGTGAATTAAACTCAATCAATAAGAAAACTCCTTTATTAAGTGCTTAATAAATAACAGTGCCTGACACATAGAAAATGCTTGATCGAGGCTTTGTGATTGATGAATTGATGTAGGTGACTTTACTCGCTTGGTGTCCTTGGGCGAGCTCCTACCTTTCAGAGCCGCCATGTTCCCGTCTTATAAATGAAACGGTGGAATGAGACATCTTGGACAGCTCTACAATTCTCTCTCTCCTTATTCTACCTGGAAAGAATTTCTAAGAGCAGAGCTCACATTGCCGACGGGCCTTAGAGATCCCAGCATCCCTTTGAGGAAAGGTGGTGCAATAAGAAGAACCATGGCTTTGGGGGCCAAGGACCTGGGTACAAATCCCACCTCTGCTCCTTCCTACCTAGAAGAAAGAAGGTGGCTCAGTGGCTAGCGCTCTGGGCCTGGAGTCAGGAAAGCCTGAGTGCCCATGCAGCCTCAGACACCTCCTGTTGTGTAGCCCTGGACAAATCACTTATTCTCTGCCTGCCTCAGTTTTCATAACTGAAAAATGGGGATAATAATAACATGTACCTTCCAAGGATATTATGAGGATAAACTAAGATGATTTTTATGAAGTACTTAGCACAATGCCTGGTATACAACAGCTAATTACTAAGTGCTAGTTCATTTCCTCTACCTCCTCTATCTGTGTGACCTTGGGCAAGTCACTTGTGAGTAATTAATTTTTTTATATTTAATAATTAATTATTGTAATGGGACCAAATTGTTCCTCTTTTCTATTTCTTCATCCAGAAATCAACCAGTGTGGGAAATCTCTCTTAAAGACTTACCAAAAGGGGCAGCTAGTTGGTGCAATGGATAGAGCTCTGACCTTGGAGTCAGGAGGACCTGAGTTCAAATTTGGCCTCAGACACTTGACACTTATTAGCTGTGTGACCCTGGGCAAGTCACTTAACCCCAATTGCCTCATAAAAAAAAAAAAGACTTACCAAGGCTAACATCTAGTCAGACAGTGAAAGAAATTCTGAGTTTAGTCTAATGGGTAGATTCCTGCTCATTGTGTTTGCTCAGACATGTCCTGGGAAAATGTGGATTCTGGTTATTGTCGAGACAGGTGATAAGGAAAGTGAAGTCTCTTTGACCTAGATTTGAGGGACCTAAGTCACATATTCCAACACAGCTCACCTCTCCTTTGATTAACCCAATCAGCATTGAGTTGCCACCCCTTGGGAACACCTCCTCTTTGAAGGACATATAAACTGACCCCATCCCTATCAGGGGTCTTGGGTCTAAGAGAGATGAACAAATCATCATCCCTTTATTTATAACTTGCTGGCCTTGTAAATTACCCGGAAACTATGTCTCTTGAACTTTTTTATCGTCACACACTAAACTTTAGGTCTCAATTCCTCTTCTGTCAAATGAGGGGGTCAGACTGATGGCTGCTAAGGTCTGTCCTTTCCAGCTCCAGCTCTTGGAGCCTTTTCCCCCACAGCCCTGGACTGAGGATCATCCCTGTTTCACAGAGAAGCTGCCACCCAGAGCCTGTCTGGTGCCTCACTGAGGGCTGATTGGAGGAGTTTGGCTCTCCAAGTCTCAGCCAGAAGATTCCAGGCTCAGGAAGATCCTACTGAGCTGGCAAAGCCTCGGGCCTACGGATGGGACCAGCTGCGTGGACAGGGCAGCTACTGGCTCAGGAAGATCCTACTGAGCCTGTAGCTCAGTAGGCTCAGACTCAGCAAATGAATTTGTTGGGCAAGAGAGGAGGGAAGGAAAGTCCTAGGAAAAGCTAGAAGATCTCTTGGTGGGGATGCTATGGAGGAGTTCCAGCTTGACTCAGTGATTCCTTCCTGTTCTGAGAGGCTGGGCTGCTGGGCTGCTGTCCTTTACTGAGGCTCAAGGGGTTGGGATCTGAATTGGTGGAGAGCCAAGAGGCAATGGGATATAATGGCTAGAGCACTGGCCTTGGATATAGGAAGAGCTGGGTTTGAATCCTGCCTCAGTTACTTCCTGAAAAGCCACATAACCTCTGAAAGACTGGACTTGGGACCCCTCTAAGGGCTTTCAATCTATGGTTCTATTATTTATACAGTGGAATCATGGGTGCTAGCAGTATTGATGGAGTTCAAAGGTGTGGGTACGAGCCAAGGTTCGGAGAAAGGGGGAGGCTACCCAGGCACACACCCAGAGAGCAAATGGAACAGCAGGCTCTCCCACCTAGGTGTTGCACCCCTAAGTCCTGAATTCCTTCCACTGCATAGTTTCCAGGTCCCAGGCTCCTTCTAGAATGGCCTCTGCCTTGAATTAATTTATCATCTTAGAAGCTTAGAAAGGTTAAGCGATTGGCCCATGGCTTGAGTTAACTAACATGTATTAATCACAGCATATCAGCACTCACAAATCTGCATAATAGGAAGGATGTTTTAAATTCCAATTAAATGTTATTGTTGTTGTTATTTTTCTTTTCTGGTTTTTTCCTCTACAAAAATAGTGCTTGCTTTATCGCTCAGGGCAATCAGAGGGAGACAAAGCAAATGACGTTGTGGGAGGGCACTGGGCCAGAAGAACTGGGCAGGAATCTGAACTCCCCAGTTACTACTTGGGGACCTTGGGGAAGTCACTTCCTCTCTTTTGTCCAGTTTCCCCATCTATAGAATGAGGTGGTCCAGTGTAATGAACTTCACCTGTCCCAGCTCTAAACCTTATGTTCCTAGATTCAGCACCGGGGGCACCAGCCTGAACTTATCCTGGATGCTGAGAGACAGGAAGGTGGATTAGGATTGGAATGGTCTTGCCAGGGAGTGCGGAAATGGCCAAGGGCAAGTAGAGATCCACTGAGCTAGGTTTGAGGTGATTGTGCATCTGGGCCTGAGAAGAGGGGTTAAGGAAAAGGGGCCCCCAGGAGACACAGACCAGCCAGGGCAATGGGTTCAAGGGAAAACCCATGTTAGACTTGGCAGTCTCATAGAGTCATTACGGCCCTGTAGGTAAGGAGATTGTAGAAGGGTGGCCAAGACCTTTCTCCCTTAATCCAGGGTTTAACAGGACCAGAAGAACTGAGAAAGGAGATCAAATACCAAGAAAGACCAACTCAAATGCTTCGGTAGATTTGGGAATTTCATTAAGTTGTGGGTTCCCCACAATGATGCAGATTGCAAACCTACCATGGCATCCCATTTTGTGAAAGTCTTGTCCATGTTCCAACTCAAGTTCCAGCACAGGGGGTCTTCTCATGTGCGTGCAGACCTGTCCAGCTTTCTCCTGACATCTTGAGGATGAGAGTGGAATGTTGGGGATGTTCACCTATTAGCCTTGGCCCTTGCCAAGTGACCAGCCCATCTTCTTTTCCACTCATTCATTTCTCTGACCTCAATCAATAGTTATTAAGAATCTATTGTGTGCTAGGCACTGTGCAGGGCACTGGAGACACAGAGGGGAAAAGTAGTTTCTGTTCTGTCCATGACATCTTAACTCCAGTTCTTCATAGGCCCATAATATGCATGTGCTGCAGCTCACTCATCCTTGCCATATTCCTCTCCAATCCCTCTGAGTGATGACTATGGAGCTGCATCACACACAGACATACAACAACACTGGTAGGCTATTTGTATTTAAAAATTTTTTAAAAGGATTCCTGCATTTCTGATAGAGTTCTGGGACATTAATAGAGCATGGCAATTTCTTGAAAGTGGAAGCAGTTTGGGTCTGTCCTCATATTTAAACATTGAGCCTATTGTCCATTTGTACTGTCTGTTCAGATGAGAAGAAGAGAAGAAAGAGGAAAAAGAAGAGAAGAAGGAAAAGAAGAAGAAAGAAGAGGAGGAGGAGGAGATGATAATGATGATGAAAGAGGAGGAAGAATAGGAAAGGGAAAGAATGGTATGAGTAGGGCAAACAAGAGAAGAGAAAGTAGACCCAAAAAAAAGTAAGAAGAGTGAAAGCAGAATTGGAGAATCTGTGAATTGGAAGGGGCTCAGAGGTTATCAGCTCCGACTCATGCCTGAAAAGTATTCTCTCCACAGTGTATGTGAAAAGTAGCCCTCCAGCCTTTAGAGAATGGACCACTGGGAGGGATGAGGTAGGGGTGCCATCTCCCCAGGCAACTTGTTCCATGTTTGGAGAGCTCTAAGTTTTAGGAAACTCTTCTTTAAATTGGACAAAATTTGCCAGGCTGTGACCCCACCCCCACTGCCCCTAATTCTTCCTTCTGGGGCCAAAGAGAATAATTCTAGCCCTTTTTCTCACTTGATAGCCCTCCAAACTATCATGTCTTTCCTGAGTCTTCTCTTCTCCAGGTTAAAGATCTCCAGTTACGTCAATTCCTCTAACAACGTGAGACGTTTGATATTCTAAGATCCCTGGCAACTCTGATATTCCATGTCCTGTGTCTTAAAATCCCTCTCAGACCTAAAAGTCTTCATCCTATGCTCTAATATCCTTCCCTGTTTTGACATTCTGGGTTCTAGGTTCTAAGGTCTCTTCTAGCTCTGACATCCATTTATTTGCCTGAGTCCATGAGGAAGGCAGAATTATGAACCAGAGCACCCAAAGCTAATCCATTTGTTAGAGTACTGATCCTTTACAAAGGCAGTTACCTCTGTGTATTCTTCCTTTCTAATCTGATGTACCCATGGACTTCCTACTTGGAGCTGTTTCTGGAGCTGTCCCTAAAATATAATATCACCAGCAGCTACCATCAAAGCACCATCTGAGCCAACACTCATCAGTAATTACAAATATTACCCTTCACACACTTTTCCAGGCTGAGGAAGGAGAAGGCGGACTGGCCTGCTCTTGACAGGACCCTGTAACATTCTGCTGGAAGGCTTTAATGCCCAAATGGAATTTCATAACCTTTTCTCCTGGCTCTTAAAATATGCAGACAAAGACAGATGTGGTTCAGCCAAGAACCAGTGTCCGCTCTGTGATTGTCATTTACAGCTGACTGCTCTCAATCTATGAGAGCTATGAATGAGACACAATTCCATGGACATAATCGAATGCCAGGGCCAAGAGGGACCTTAGAATATGGAATATAGAATAATGTCATATCCAGGAGGGACCTGAGATTACAGAACACAGAATGTTAGATCTGGGAGGAACCTTAGAGCACAGATTATCAGATCTGGGAGACAGAATACAGAAAGAACATGGACATTCAGATCTAGGAGGAATCTTAGAGTCTGTCTACTAACTTAAACAAATAAGCCTTATTCTATCATGAGAATATATAGCACTGGATACAATTTAGAACTGAAAAGGACTTAGAGACGACTTAATCCAAACCTCATTATTTTACAGGTAAGCAAATTGAGGACTGTTTGGTGACTTAACCAAGGCTACATAAGTGGCAAGTGGCAAAGCTCCTTAGCTAGCTCCTGGGCAGCTAGGTGGCACTGCAGTGGATAGAGAGCCAGGACTGGAATCAGGAAGACTCATCTTCCTGACACTTACTAGCTGTGTGACCCTGGGCAAGTCTTGTTTGCCTCAGTTTCCCCTCTGTAAAGTGAGCTGGAGAAGAAAATGGCAAACCACTCCAGTATCTTTACAAACAAAAGAAAACAAAACAAACAAACAAATGGGGTCATGAAGAGTAGGACAGAACTGAAAAATGATTGAACAACCTCAACAACCAAAGTAAAGCTCCTGCCTGAAAGTAAGGGATAACCTATTGGCTCCTGAGGCACCCTCCTCCATTTTAGGCAGCCCTAACTGTTAGGAATTTTTTCTGACATGAAATTCAAATTGTCTCTTTGTAATATTTTCCCCATTGTTCCTGATTCTGCCATGTGACCAACAGGACAAGTCTACATATTCTTCTTCTCTTCCATATATGACAGTTTTTAAAATACCTGGAAAACAATGATCAAGACCTTGCTCCCACCCCAAGTCTTCTTTTCTCCAAGTTAAATGTTTCCTTTTTCCTTCAAGGTCACTTAGCAATCTGATCAGTCAATAAACAAGCATTTATTACACATTTACTATATACTAGGCATTGTGCTATGTATTAAGATACAAAGAAAGGCAAAGATAATCCCTGCCCTCAAGAAGCTCAGGTTCTAATGAGGAAGACAACTCGGCAAAGACTAAATACAAAGAAGAAATCTAGAGGGGAGTTTGAAGAGCAACAGAGGGCAAGCACTTACAGCCCAAGATGTGGGTGGGGAAAGCCTCCTGCAGAGGATAGGATTGAACCAAGGACTTCGGGAGGCTGAGCGGAGGAGGGAGCATTCCAGACTTGGGGGATAATCAGTGAAAAAGCATGGAGGTGGAAGATGAAATATGGAACATTTTGTGCAAGGAACAATAAAGAGGGAAACATATTTGGTTTGTACATTTCATGGAGGGGAATAAAGTGTGAGAAGACTGGGAAGGTGGGAGGGAACAGCTTATGAAGGACTTTGAAAGACAAATGAAGGATTTTGCATTCGCTCCTGGAGGCAAGAGGGAGTCAGTGGAGTTGAGTAAGGTAGGGAGAGAGTGGTGACATAATCAGAAAAATCACTTTAGTGGCTGAATGGGGGATGGGCTGGAGTGGGGAGATCCTTGAGGCAGGAAGACCACCCCCTTCAGCACCTTTGGCAATACTCCAGGCATCAGGGGATGATGGAATGTACCAGGGTGGGGCCAGTGTCAGAGGAGAGAAGGGAACAGATGTGACAGCTGTGGGGGAGGCAGAAATGGCCCCACTTCCCTCCTGTAACAGCCACTGCAGTCCCTGTCTCTTATACAGAGAGGTTGCAAGATGGCAGCGCTATCTTCCTAGGGCTGAGTCATCCAGATGACACCGAAAGGATTGTTACTTAGGAAGGGGGACTGCGGGTCTCTGCAGCATCCCAGACAAGCTTGGTTCTCAGCTCAGGTTTCCTTTCTCTTGGACCTGATGTAAGGTTGTATCGCCATCTGGTGGATAAAGTGGGAGTGACAGGCAGAACTGTCAACAGCAAAATGTCTTCATTAAACTGAGTCCCTCTTACTAACAGAGACATTTGGAGAACTTTATAGGTTTCCCTATTTACAAGGGCCTTACTCTCCTCCAATAGTCTGGAGAGATCTGGAAGGGGCTCTAGAGGCCACCTGATCTAACCCTCTTATCTTATAGATGAGGAAACTAAAGCCTAGAGAGGGGAAAGGACATGTCTAAGGTCTCATATAATAACTCTTGTGACGAATACTTGAAAGAACTGTAGAGACTTAACATAGCAGCAGGAAGGTTTAAAGAGACATGTTAGCTGCCTTCAAATATCTGAAGTGCTCCCGCATGGAAGAAGGATTACGCTTTTTTGGCTTGGCCCTAGAGGGCAGAAACAGGAACGCTAGGGTGAGATGGAAAGAGGAAGGTTTAGGAGGAGTCTAAGGAAAACTTCTTAACAATGAGAGCTGTCTAAAAGTGCAAGCAAGGTGCTCCACCAACAAATAGTGAGTTCCCTGACATAGGAAATGTTTGAGCAGAGGGTGCATATGACCCTTTAGTTGGCAATTTTGTAGCGGAGATTCCTGTCACAGGGAAGGGTAAGACTTAATGACAATATAATCCAGTTACAATGCTCAGTAGAGCATTTATGGTATTTTTTTAGTATTTTATTTTTACCCAATTATATGTAAAGACAATTTTTATCATTCATTTTTACAAAATTTTGAGTTACAAATTTTTCTCTCTCCCCTCTCCTCTTCCTAAAATGACAAGCAATTTGATACAGGTTATACATGGGTGATCATATAAAACATATTTCCATATTAGTCACAGTTGTGGAAGAAGAAACAGACCAAAAGTGAAAAATAAAAGAAAGTAAGTGAAAAAAGTATGCTTCGATCTGAATTCAGACTTCATTAGTTCTTTATCTGAATATGGATATCATTTTCCATCGTAAGTCCTCTGTAATTGTTTTAGATGATTGTGTTGCTGAGAAGAGTTAAGTCATTCATAGTTGATCATCCCACAATGTTGCTATTACTGTGTACAATGTTTTCCTGATTCTGCTCATTTCACTTTGCATCAGTTTATGGAAATCTTTCCAGGTTTTCCTGAAATCCATCTGCTCATCATTTTTTATAACACAATAGTATTTTACATTACATTCATATACCACAACTGGTTTAGTTATTCTCCAGTTGATGGGGATCCCCTCACTTTCCAATATTTTACCACCATAAAAACAACTGCTGTAAATATTTTTGTACATGTAGGCCCCTTTCCCTTTCTGTGATCTCTTTGTGATACAGACCTCGTAGTGGTATTGCTGGGTCAAAGGGTATGCACAGTTTAATTGCCCTTCGGGCATAGTTCCAAATTGCTTCCAAATAGCTCCAAATGGTTGGATCAGTTCACAACTCCCACAACAGTGCATTAGTGTCCCCATTTTCCCACACCTTCTCCAACATTTGTCCTTTTCCTTTTTCTATCATATTAGCCAATCTGGTAGGTATTAGGTGGTACCTCAGAGTTGTTTTAATTTGCATTTCTCTAATCAAAAGTGATTTAGAGTACTTCTTCATGTGGTTATAGATAGCTTTGATTTCTTCATCTGAAACCTGCCTGTTCATATCCTTTGACTGTTTATCAATTGGGGCTCAGTGGAGCATTTAGAGATGTCATGTGTCATTAATGAACAGGGATTTCTATATTCATTTCCCCTTCATTTTTCTCTTCATTGTACATTCCAAGACACTTTCACATGCCTGGTCTCCTCATAGAAGAAAATGAGCTATGTGTGAGAATTCCCCATGTCCTGACACTCATAAAGGCCTCACAAAGGTCCATGAATTTGTCTTATTCAATAAACAGGTAAGACACAGTAATTAGGAGAAGAAAGGAACATTCAATGCCACTGAGCCTGGAGTCCAATCCCTACTAATCCTCCATGATAAGAGGCCATTGAACTGTCACTTAAAGCCCACTAATGTGGGCAGCCCTAGTTTCTACTGAGGCAGCCTAGCCCATCCCATCTCTGGAGAGCTCTGTGATGACATTTCTCCTGACATCAAACCTCAAACGATTCTCTGCTTCCTTTACCCATTGTTCTTCGTTCCATGTCTGGGCCCAACATTCACTTTTCTATGCAACAGCTCTTTGGATTCTTGGGTGACAATCATTCCTCACTTCTGCTGCAAGCGTACTCTTTTTTTCAGGCTCTCTATTCCTAAGGATATTACCCAACCATCTCCTGATATCACCTCAAGGTCCTATACTTTCTTGGTTGTCCTTTCCCTGATAGGTCCAGCTTATCTCTGCCCTCTCTAGAATGTTGTACCCAAAACTGGACAAAATAATCCAGATGTAATCTAAACATGAGAAAAAGATGGAAAGAATTTGAGAGCCAACTCCTAAGACACATTGGTATGGAAAAGGAGCAGAGAAGATCCTGGTGTCTGACTTTCCCAATGCTAAGCTGGCTCTTTAGAGAGACACCCATGCTTCCTCTTGACATGAAAATTCTGGATTCAAATGGAAGAAAGGGAGCATATTTGACTGGATAAGACATATTGGTCCAAACAACTCCAGTGTCAGGATTCTTTCCAGGGGAATTACAAACAATGTGGCTCCTTTCAGGAGTAATCCAAACTGTGTAGGTACTTATTAAAAAATGGACTCTTTCCAAGGATCCTGGCCCAGCAGACCTGGAGCAGCAAGTGACCATCTAGGCCCAGAAACCCCAGCACAGAAGGCCAGTGGCCAGACCCCTGGCCCCCAACACAAAAAACTTAGGACAGTGCCCCCTATACCCCAGGAGTAGAGCTCAACTTTAAAATCATGAAATAAGCTGGAAAATGAGTAACAAATGAACAAAACCCTGACCATAGAAAGCTATTATGGTAATAGGGAAGATCAAAACACAAACTCAAAAGAGGAAAACAATATCAAAATTCCTATACATGAAGCCTGAAAGAGAAATATGAATTGGTCTCAGGTCCAAAAAGAACTCCTGGAAGATCTCAAAAAGGATTTTGAAAATAAAATAAGAGAGGTAGAAGAAAAAAACTGGGTGGGGGGAGAGAATGAGAGTTATATAAGGAAATCAAGAAAAAAGAGTCAACAGCTTGGTAAAGGAGGCACAAAAAATGGAAAAAAAGAAGATGTATGAAAAAATAAACCCTCAAGAAAACAATTCACTAAAAAGTAGAATTGGCCAAATAGAAAAGGACGTACAAAAAAAGTTCACTGAAGAAAATAATTCCTTAAAAATTAGCATTGGACAAATGGAAGCTAATGACTCTATAAGACATCAAGAATTGATTAAATACAATCAAAGGAATGAAAAAAATTGAACAAAATGTGAAATAACTCATTGGAAAAAAACTGACCTGGAAAATAGATCCAGGAAAGATAATTTAAAAATTATTGGACTACCTGAAAGCAATGATCAAAAAAAGAGGCTAGACGGCATCTTTCAAGGAATTATCAAGGAAAACTGTTCTGATATCCTATTTTTATTTTTTTATTTTATTTTTAAAAATTTATTCATTTTTAGTTTTCAACATTCACTTCCACAATATTTTGAGTTCCAAGTTTTCTCCCCATCTCATCCCTCCCCCCACCCAAAAATGGCATGCATTCTGAATACCCCTTCCCCTAATCTTCCCTCCCTTCTGTCTCTGTACCCCCCCTCTAATCCCCTTCCCCTTCCATTTTCCTGTAAGGCAGATAGATTTCTATACCCCATTTCCTATATTTCTTATTTCCCAGTTGCATGTGAAAACAATTTTTTTTAACACTTGTTTTTAAAACTTTGGCTTCCAAATTTTCTCCCTTTCTCCCTCCTCACCCACCCTCAATGAGAAGGCAAGCAATTTGATACAGGTTATACATGTGTAGTCGTGCAAAACATTTTCATAGTAGTCAAGCTGCAGAAAACTAACTATATTTCCCTTCATCCTATCCTGCCCCCTATTTATTCTACTCTCTCTTTTGACCCTGTCCCTCCCTAGAAGTGTTTGCTTCTGATTACACCCTCCCCAAATCCCCATCCTCCCCATTTTCCTGTAGGATAAGATAGATTTCCATACCCAATTGAGTGTGTGTGTGTGTGTTATTCTCTCCTTAAGCCAAGTCCAATGAGAATAAGATTCACTCATTCCCTCTTACCTTCGCCCCCCCTTCCCCTCCACTGTAAAAGCCTTTTCTTGTCTGTTTTATGTGAGATAATTTACCCCATTCTACTTCTCCCTTTCTCCTTCTCTCACTATAATCCTCTCTCACTCCTTAATTTTATTCTCCAGATATCACCTATTTATCTTCAACTCACCCTGTGTCCTCTATCTATCTACCTACCTATCTATCTATCTACATACATACATACATACATATAATTTTTCCCTCCAACTACCCTAATACTTTTCAGATCATGATGCAATAAAACTACATTTAATAAAAGAGCATGGAAAGATAGATTAGAAATTAATTGGAAACTAAATAATCTAATCCTAAAGAATGAGTGGTTCAAAGAACAAATCATAAAAAAACAATCATCAATTTCATTAAAGAGGATTATGATAATGAGACAACATACCAAAATTTATGGAATGCAGCCAAAGCAGTACTTAGGGGAAAATTTATATCTCCAAAAGCTTACATCAATAAAAATAGAGAAAGAGCAGATCAATGAATTGGGGGAGGAGGGGATTAGAAAAAGAATGAATTAAAAAACCTCAATTAAACACCAAATTGGAAATGCTGAGAATCAAAGGAGAAATTAATAAAATTGAAAGTGAGAAAGCCATTGAACTAATTAACAAAAGTAAGATCTGGGTTTATGAAAAAAAATAGACCATTTGTTAATTTGATTTTTAAAAAGAAAGAAGAAAACCAAATTAGTATTACCAAAAATAAAAAGGGTGAATTCACCATCAATGAAGAAGAAATTAAAGCAATTATTAGTAGTTATTTTGCCCAATGGTATGCCAATAAGTCTGACAATTTACATGATGGATATTTACAAAAATGGGGTGTAGGGTCTGCTCAGGGAAGACTAGTACCTCTAGTTTGAGGGCTGCCAAGCCATTTTCAGGGCTACTTTCCATCTTTGGTATCCACCTGATCCACCTAACTCTAACCTGTGGTTCCAAAAAGCTGTAGCATGCACAGTGGATTTTAAAAGTCAAATAAGGGAGGTAGAAGAAAAGTTGAACGATTCCTTTAAAAATACACTTGACAAAATGGAAAAAAGGTACACTGAAGAAAACAACTCCCTAAAAAGTAAAATGGGTCAAATGGTAAAGGAGGTACAAAAGCTAACTGAAGAAAAAAATTCATTAAAAATTAGATTTGGGCAATTGGATGCTAATGACTTTATGAGACATCAAAAATCAGTCAAACAAAATCAAAAATCAGTCAAACAAAAAATAGAAGAAAATGTAAAATTCCTCATTAGAAAAGCAACTGACCTGGAAAATATACTCAGGAAAGACAATGATGTCCATTATCACCACTGCTGTTCAATATGGTACTAGAATCATTAGCTTTAGCAATAAGAGAAGAAAAAGAAATTGAAGGTATTAGAATAGGCAAAGAAGAAACAAAGCTATCACTCTTTGCAGATGACATGATGATATTCTTACAGAATCCTAGAGAATCAAGTAAAAAGCTACTTGAAATAATAAACAACTTTAGCAAAGTTGTAAGATATAAAATAAACCCACATAAATCATTGGCATTTCTATATATTACCAACAAAGTCCAACAGCAAGAGATAGAAAGAGAAATTCCATTTAAAGTTACTGTAGACATTATAAAATATTAAGGAGTCTACCTACAGAAACAAGTGCAGAAACTATAATAAACACAATTTCAAAACACTTTTCACACAAATAAAGTCAGATCTAAATAACTGGGGAAAAAAAACATTAGTTGCTCATGATTAGGCCAAACTAATACAATAAAAATGACAATTCTACCTAAATTAATTTACTTATTCAGTGCCATACCAATCAAACTAACAAAAATATTTTATAGAGCTAGAAAAAATAATAAGAACATTCATCTGGAAGAACAAAAGGTCCTGAATATCAAGGGAAATAATGAAAAGAAATGCTAGGTAAGGTGGCCTAGCCATACCAGATCTTAAATTGTATTATAAAGCAACAATCATCAAAATTATTTGGTACTGGCTAAGAACTAGAGTGGTGGATCAGTGGAATAGGTTAGGTACCCAAGACACAGCAGGCAATAACTATAGTAATCTACTTTTTCATAAACCCAGAAACTCCAGCTTCTGGGATAAGAACCCATTATTTGACAAAAAACTACTGGGAAAACTGGAAAAGAGTATGACAGAAACTAGGCATAGACCAAAATCTTACACCATATACCAAAATAAAGTCAAAATGGATACATGATTTATATATAAAAGCTGATACTATAAGCAAATTGGGAGAGCAAGGAATAGTTTACCTGTCAGATTTATGGAGAACAGAAGAATTCATGACCAAACATGAGATAGAACACATTATGAAATGCAAAATGGATTAATTGTGATTACATTAAATTGAAAAGTTTTTGCACAAACAAAGCCAATGCAACCAAGATTAGGAAGGAAGCAGAAAATGGGGAGAGAATTTTTACAACCAGTGTCTCTGATAAGGGCCTCATTTCTAAAAATGTAGGGAGAACTAAGTCAAATTTATAAGAATACAAGTCATTCCCCAATTGATAAATGGTCACAGGCAGTTTTGAGATGAAGAAAATTAATTAATAAAATTAAAGGGAAAGAGAAGATTGAATGGGAGAATGAAAAAGGTAGAGGTAGAATGGGGTAAATTATCTCACATAAAACAGACAAGAAAAAGCTTTTACAGTGGAGAGGAAGAGGAGGGAGGTGAGAGGAAATGAGTGAATTTTACTTTCATTGGATTTGGCTTGAGGAGGGAATAACACACACTCAATTGGGTATGGAAATCTATCTTACCTTACAGGAAAATAGGGGGAAGAGGATAGGAGAGGGGGGTGATAGAAGGGAGGGCAGATTGGGATGAGGGTAATCAGAAGCAAACACTTTTGAGGAGGGACAGGGTCAAAGGAGAGAATAGAATAAACAGGGGACAGGATAGGATGGAGGGAAATATAGTTAGTCTTTCATAGCATGATGATTACAGAAGTGTTTTGCATGACTACACATGTATAACCTATACCGAATTGCTTGCCTTCTCAGTGAGGGTGGGTGGGGAGGGAGGAAGTGAAAGAATTTGGAACTCAAGGTTTTAAAAATGAATGTTAAATATTGTTTTTATATGCAACTGGGAAATAAGATGTACAGGCAATGGTGTATAAAAATCAATCCTGCCTTACAAGTAAATCGAAAGGGAAGGGGATAAAAGGAGTTTTGAGATAGAAGGGAGAATAGATTGGGGAAAAGGGTATTCAGAATACACCCCTCTGGGGTGGGGAGGGGAGAGATGGGGAGAACATTTTTAACTCAAAGTCTTGTGGAAGTAAATGTTGAAAATGAAAAATCAATCAATTAATTAATTAATAAACGAAATAAAATAAAATAATTGTAGACAATATTGAATACTTGAGAGTCTACTTGCAAAGACAAACCCAGGAACTATATGAACACAGTTAAAAAAAAAACACTTTTCACACAAATAAAGTCAGATCTAAACAATCAGAACAATATTAATTACTTGTGTGTAGGTGAGCAATAGGTGAGTATTAAAGATGACAATTCTACTTGAATCAATTTCCTTATTCAGGCCAGACCAATCAAACGACCAAACATATTTTACAGAGCTAGAAAAAAAAACATAATAAAAGTCATCTGAAAGAATAATATCGAGGGAAATAATGAAAACAAAGGGCAAGGAAGATGGCCTATCCATACCAGATCTCAGACTGTATCATAAATTGGTGATCATCAAAACTGTCTGGTACTGGCTAAGGAATATGAGTGGTAGATCAGTGGAACAGATTAGCTATACAAGACTCAGGAGGACCATAGAAATCTAGTGTTTGATAAACCCAAAGATCCCAGCTCTTGGACAAGAACTTAATATATGACAAAAACTGGTGGAAAACTAGAAAACAGTATGGCAGAAAGTAGGTATACACTATATACCAAGATAAGATCAAAATGGGTACATGATTTAAACATAAAGGGTGATACCATACACAAATTAGGAGGACAATGAATAGTTTAAATATCAGATCTATGGAGAAGAGAAGAATGTATGACCAAAGAAGAGACAGAGAGCATTACTAGATACAAAATGGACAATTTTGATTATATTAAATTAAGAAGTTTTTGCACAAGAAAAACTAATGCAGCCAAGATTAGAAGGAAAGCAGAAAGCTATGAAACAAGTTTTTAGCAAGTATCTCTGATAAAGACTTCATTTCTCAAATATATAGACAACTGATTCAAATTGATAAGAATAAAAGTCAATCCCCAATTG
The DNA here is from genome assembly GCF_900497805.2 of Vombatus ursinus. Classification (NCBI taxonomy): domain Eukaryota; kingdom Metazoa; phylum Chordata; class Mammalia; order Diprotodontia; family Vombatidae; genus Vombatus; species Vombatus ursinus. The sequence goes on along the minus strand of NW_020950758.1, from coordinate 5,234,886 downwards.
ATAAATGGTTAAAGGATATGAGCAAGCAGTTTTCAGACGTAGAAATACAAGTTACCTATAGTCATATGAAAAAATGCTCTAAATCACTATTGATTAGAGAAATGCAAATTAAAAACAACTCATGAGGCACCACCTCACACCTATCAGATTGGCTTATATGACAGAAAAGGAAAATGATAAATGTTGGAGGGGATGTGGGAAAATCGAGGCACTAATGCACTATTGCTGGAGTTGTGAACTGATCCAACCATCGTGGAGAGCAATTTGGAACTATCCCCGAAGGGCTATCAAACTGTGCATTCCTTTTGACCCAGCAATAGCACTTCTAGGTCTGTATCCCAAAGAGATCATAAAAACGGGAAAAAGGACCTACATATACAAAAATATTTATAGCAGCTTTTTGTGGTGGCAAAGAATTAAAAATTGAGGGAGTGCCTATCATTTGGGGAATGGCTGAACAAGTTGTGGTACATGAATGCAGTGTAAAATACTATTGCGTTATAAGAAATGATGAGCAGGTAGATTTCAGAAAAACCTGGAAAGACCTATATGAACTGATGCAAAGTGAAGTGAGCAGAACCAGGAGAACATGGTACACAGTAAATAGCAATATTATATGATGATCAGCTGTGAATGACTTAGCTATTCTTAGCAATACAATGATCCAAGACACTCCCAAAGGAATAATGATGAAACATGTTATCCATTTTTAGAAAAAGAACTGATGGAATCTGAATACAGATCTAAGCATACTATTTTTCACTTTCTGTATTCTTTTGTATTTTTTTTTTACTTTAGATGTTTCTTCTTCCATAACTGCGACTAATATGGTAATATCTTTTGCATGATTGAACATGTATAACCTATATAAAATTGCTTACCATCTCAGGGGGAGGAGAGGTGAGGGAGTGAGAGAGAAAATTTGGAACTCAAATTTTATTTAAATGAATGTTTAAAATTGTCTTTACATGTAACTTGGGGAAAATACTACATAAAAAATGTATTCTTTCCTTTTGATTCGTCACAGGGAAAATGGATCTTTGTAGTTCATTTGGAAAGAGGGGAGCTATCACAGTCTGACAGAAGTACAAGCAGGTTTGAGGCAGCTTCATCACCACCATCTTTTCTCTCCTCCACTCCTCACAGACTAATATTGAGATACCAAGTCCTTTCAAATCTCCTCAGCATTTGTCCCCTTTTTAAAATCCCTACCACAGTTGCTAGTTTAGGGCCTCACAACAACTTCTTCCTTGGCCTAATCCCCTTTTAAATTGATCTCCCACATTCCTCTCCAATTCATCTTTATGATACAGTACTCCAAGCCCTTCCCCCCTCAGTGTTGTCATAATTAGCTATTGACACCATCTAGCACCATGGACCAGACTAGGATGCAACTGTCTCCACCCTAGCTCACCTCTGCCAGTGCAAACATGGTCTGTTCCCACCACCATCACCACCTCCACAGGTCATGGAATTGGGAGAAGGCATCTTTCTTTTGTGACTGTAGGTCAGGACTCTTTGGATCCATAGTTGTGGTCACCAAGGAACCGTGTAGATAGGGTGGAGAATGACGACATTCTGTTCATGTGCTGGGTGCCTCCTTCTAAACCAACATGTATGAGCTCTATGTCAGAGCTCAAAGCACCTTAGACTGTCTAGTTTAACCCCCTCGTTTTATAGAAGGTAAAACCGATACCCAGACAGGAGACACTTAGTACAATGCTTGGTACACAGCAGGTGTTTAATAAAGGCTTATGGACTGATTTTTCTCCCCCAGGTAGATTTCTCATTTCCTTGTGATCAGACCACAAAGTGATGAACACAAAGGAAACTGTGCCCTAGAGTGGATGACATCTTTCTGATAAACTCATATGTCCCCAAGTATCTGAATCCCCAGAGCTCTCCTGATCGAGCCAGAATAGAAAACTTAACGGAGAGCTGTTGTATCCAGAAAACTTGATCCTCATGCTGTTTGGAGATAGATAATAAGTAACAGGATGCAAATGGAGGAAAACCTGTTATAACCTTGAAGGTCTGTAGATTTGATCAGTCAGGGTAGTTCAAAGACCAAAACACACACTCGCATTCAACTATAAGCACACAATTAAAGGTTGACATTCTCTGTCGTACAGTCCGTCCCGGTTCTGACATTATGTGTTCTAGGTTCTAAGGTCCATTTCAACTCTGACATTCTCTATTCTCTGTCTTACAGTCCCTCCTGGTTCTGACATTCTATGTTCTAGGTTCTAAGGTTCCTCCTATCTCTAAACTCTCTGTTGTAAAGAACTCCTCAGCTGTACATTCTATGTTCTAAGGTCCATGCCAGCTGTGGAATTCTCTGCTCAATGGAACGATTCAGCTCAGAATTCAGTGTTCTATGTTTTAAGCCCACTTTTCTCCCTGACATTAATTGCTCCATGTTTTAAGCTTCTTCTTACCTCTGACATTCTATGTTCTCTGATTCTCTGGGCTGGCCTTTAAGGACAGGTCAGTGTTGGCAAGGAAGGACTGAGGTGGGAGAAAAGGCCAGGCCTACCCCTTCTGACACACCTTATGTTGTGTGGCCCCAACATGACGAATCCCTCCAGTTCAGAGAAAAGTAACTCAGACCTCTCTGCTTTTGACTTTCTCTTTGGGTTTCAGGCTTTCCTACCAACCAGAAAGATCCAGTCTCCTGTAAAAGCTTCTCTGCCCATGGCCTGAAAGTACCTAAAGGCCATCAAGGCCAATAACCACCTATGGGACCTCAGTCTGCCCTGCTCGGCAGAGCCTGAGAAAATGGCTAAACCTCCCTTAGACCACTAGATGGCAGCATGCCACACATCTTTGAATGGCTCCCACCCAGGAGAGAACCCAGTCCCTGGTGCCCTTAGTGAAAACAAGGGGATGGCAAAGATGACAGATAGCTAGCTAGCTAATTAGATGGGTGGATGGATGGATGGATAGATAGAGAGATAGATAGATGGATAGATGGATGGATGGGTGAGGGGGATGGATTGTGCATGTTCATTGCCCTTCTCAACCAAGCTGGGCCTTTTAATAGCTATGGAAGAGCATAAATGTACTTCATTTTATAGAGGGTTTTTTCTAACTTTTTTTGTTCTTATGAAAAGAGCACCTGGGGGCAGCTAGGTGGCACAGTACATAGAACTCCGGCTTTGGAGTCAGAAGGACCTGAGTTCAAATCCAGCCTCAGACACATGACACTTGCTAGCTGTGTGACCTGGGCAAGTCACTTAACCCTGATTGTCGCACAAAAAAGAGCACCTGTGTGTTAAGCAAAGTACCTCTCTTGTTAAAGATCTGTGAGCCTTCTCTTTCCCTTTAGGATATGAAACTCTTAACTCTCATTCTAATAAACTGTTTATCAAACAAATAGACAAAATGATAGATCAATGATAGATGAGAGAGAGAA
>NW_020950758.1:5185281-5231461 GCF_900497805.2 Vombatus ursinus | reverse complement strand
GAAGAAGAAGAAGAAGAAGAAGAAGAAGAAGAAGAGGAAGAAGAAGAAGAAGAAGAAGAAGAAGAAGAAGAAGAAGAGGGGGAAGAGGGGGGGAGGAGGGGGAAGAGAGAGATGTTTTTACTAAACACTGCATTGACTAATTAATTATTCCCAAGGGAAATGAGGAGGAAATAGCTTTTTGACATAGAAAAGAGCTCTCACATAAGAGTCAAGAGACATGAGTTGTTATCCTCATCTAGAAGCCTCTGGGACCCTGTGAATGGGTAAGGAAAGTCCCGTCCTTCTCTGGGCCTTAGTTTCTCTTTCTGAAGAACAAAATAACTATAATATCCCTTCCAACTCGGGCATTCCCTTGCTCTCCATGGAGGTAAACTTAGGAGTTAGAACAGCCAGGGCCAGTAAGCGCCCATCTTTGTGACCTAGCATATGGTTCCACCATGCTGGCAGGCCTACTACAGCACGACAGCAGAGGTGAAAACCGACCATGGGAGGCAGATTCAAGATGACCTCCTGTGACCTACTAAGGTAGGAGTGGAATGGAGCTGAGCTGCTACCCCTAATTCAGACATGAAACATGGGGCAAAGTCAAAAGTGCATCTCCCTACTCTTTCCTTTTGCACTAAAGCTCTGGGAATTACTAGCTGGGTGATTTTGCTAATTCAATTCAACTTAATAAAGTCCATACCATGATCCAGGCAAATCTTTCCTTCTTTCTAGACTTCTGCTTTCCTATCTGGAAAATAAGGTGGTTGAAGTAGACGGCCATCATGGTCCATCCCAGCTCTGACATTCTTTGTTTTGTGCTCTGAGGTCTTTCTCAGCCTTGAAATTCCATGTTTTGTGTTTAAGATGACTCTCACCTCCTATGTTCTAGATTCTATATTCCATACAGGGTGTCCTAAAAGTTTTAACAAAGTTGTAAGCTAATAAACCTTAAAATTTAGACACCTTATATTCTAAGCTCCCTCCTAGCTTTAACATTCTGTGTGCTAGCTTCTAAGCTGCTTCTTAATTATGATGTTCTCTGTTCTAAGATCACTCCTAGATCTGATATTCCAGGTCCTGTGTTCTAAGACCCTTCCTATTTGTGACATCTTTTTTTTTATTTCAGTGTGTGGGGATTTTGCAATCCCAATTTTTGGAGTGAATACCACAGCTGTTTCCCTGACCTTCTGACTTGGACCAACCAGCCCCACAGCTGCTCTTTTGCGAGGCAGGAGAAGGAAGAGGTCCAGAGAAGGACGTGAAAAACAACTGAGTGGGCTGGCTTCCTCTGCTTCTACAGTTCTGAAGATCAGTTTATCGAGGTGCAGGGAGATTTCTGCTTTTGGTTTGCTGGCTGGGGGTGGGGGTGGGGGTTGTTCCTTGAAAAAAGCAATTCAGAAACACAGAGTCTCCAAGTTGGAAAGGAATTCCAGTCAAGGTGCTGTCCTTCATGGTCCTTTGAATATAACTTTAACGGAATTTTGGGCTTCTGCAAGCCTGTGCGTGGGAAGATTCCTGGGAGGGTTCACATCTATTGTTATCCTACTGAACTTTCACAAAAACCCTATAAGGATGGTAGGGCAACTATTCTTATACCCATTTGCAAATAAATAAACTGAAGCCCGAGAGATTAAGTGACTTGCTTACTATAACACAGCTAGCAATGGGCAGATCCAGGGTTGGACCCAGGTCTTCTAAATCCCAGTCTGTGCTGTGTCCAGATGTTAGAGATGGCTGTGGTGCCACAGAAAGGGCCCTGGACTGAGGTTCAGGAGACTTGGGTCTGAATCTCAGATCTGTTTCTTACTACTCCGTGACCTAGGCCAATTCCCATGTGCCCTCTAACTTTCAGTTTTCTGATCAAAGGAATGTGTTGGACTGATCTCAGAGGTTGATTCCCAGATTCCATGCTGCACTGTCTCTCTCACAAATCAGCTTTGGCTCCCATCAGATGGATTTTCCTCTCTGCTTGGACTTATTCACACATTTCTTGGGGAAAATCACGAATTTCCTGGAGTCTGAGACCTGTCGTTCCTTAACTTATGCGCTCAGGTGGCCCCATGATCCCACCCGTGTGGCCACCCCCACCCCAACTTCCTGCCTTCTTCTGTTCTTGTCCATCTCCTCCCGTCGTGTCTCCAGACAGAGTCTGAACCCTGCACTTGAGCATTTTTCTTGTTCGTCCAATTAGTCTTGTGGGGCAAACATGAAATAGATGGACTTTTTTGTCTTCCTTCATTCTTTCCTGTGATCATCCTTCCTCCTTTTCCTTAGGTTCAGAATTTGAAGCCTTGGGAGTAACTCAGAGTTCGTCCTCTCCAACCCCCTCATTTAATAGATGAGAAAGTGGAGGCTTAGAGAACTTGGTGACTTACCTAAGGTCACACAGGAAATGGTTGAGTTAAGTGTGAATTCAGGTCCTCTGACTCTGAGGCAAGTGTCTCACCCTGATGCCCTGCTTGCCCCTGTAAGCTCCATGTGTCAACATGCCTCCAGGTGTCTTTTCTATTGCCCTTTTGATCAGCTACAACTGGGCTCATTTGGACCCTCCTACTTGATTTCCCTTCTCTCTCTCTCCCTCCTCTCTCTCTCTTCTCTCTCTCTATCTCTCTCTTCCCTCTCTCTCCCTCTCCCTCTTCTTCCCCCATCCCCCACACAGCTGCCAAATGGATATTTCTAAGGCACAAGTATGATCATGACATTCTCCTGCTCAATAAATTACCATGACTCCCTATTGTTTCTAGGAGAAAAATGCAAAGTCCCTGGCCTAGCATTTCAAGCCTTCTCCAGCCTGGCTGCCACCCACTTTCTCAGTCGTCTTTCATCCTTCATACATCCTTCACACCCTCCTCCGTTCCAGCCAGCCTGGCCAGCTCACTGTTCCCCAAGCATGACATTCCCTCTCCCACCTCCATGACTTTTCAGATTGTTCCCTGTGTCTGAAATTTTAAATTCAATAAACATCTATTAAGCACCTAATATTTGCCAGGCACTGTGCTAAGCACTGGGGATACAAAAAGAGGCCAAAGACAGTCCCTACCCTTATGGAACTTATAATGTATTGAGGGCTACAACACGCAAACATATATACAAAGCAAACTCTATACAACGTACATAGGAAATAATTAACGGAGGGAAGGCACTGGAATGAAGAGGAGTTTGGGAAGGCTTCCTGTAGAAGGAGAGATTTTAGCTGGGATATAAAGGAAGCCAGGGGGTGTCAGTAGCCAGAGATAAGGAGGGGGAACATTCTAGGCAAGGGGGACAGAAAATGGTCCCTCTCTCTGCCCTAGAATCCTTCACTTCCTTCAAAGCACAGCTCAGCTGCCACTTTGTATTTCCAGGCTTTTCTAGATTGTTCCAAGTGGATAGTGCCCTTCCCTTCTTGAAATGACTTTGCGTTAGTGGGCATATATTGTTAAAGGCCATATGGTAGAGGGCAGAGAGAGCTGACCTTGAAGTCTGGAAGACCCGGCTTCAGACTCTGCCTCTGATACATCCTGGCCCCCAGGGGCCAGGAAACTCCCTGAGGTTAGAAACTTCAGAGTCGCCACCCCTCTGCATTGTGAAGAGGAAATTTCTCACTGAGAATCCTATGCCGTGGAACCATGGAGAAGGAAAGAAAGAAAGAAAGAAAGAAAGAAAGAAAGAAAGAAAGAAAGAAAGAAAGAAAGAAAGAAGGAAAGAAAGAAAGGAAAGAAAGAAAGAAAAAGAAAGAAAGAAAGAAAGAGAAAGAAAGAAAGAAAGAAAAAAGAAAGAAAGAAAGAAAGAAAGAAAAAAGAAAGAAAGAAAGAAAGAAAAAGAAAGAAAGAAAGAAAGAGAAAGAAAGAAAGAAAGAAAGAAAGAAAGAAAGAAAGAAGGAAAGAAAGAAAGAAAGAAAGAAAGAAAGAAAGAAGGAAAGAAAGAAAGGAAGGAAGGAAGGAAGGAAAGAAGGAAGAAGGAAGGAAGGAAGGAAGGAAGGAAAGAAGAAAGAAAGAAAGGGAGGGAGGGAGGAAGGGAGGGAGGGAGACACTTTGTGCTCAGGATTGCAGCATCGCAGTTTCCAAGCCACCCGGTAAAGCCCTCACTTGATGGAGGAGGCAGAGGCTGTAGCCCAGGGAGGCTGAGGCATTTGCCAGTCACACAGATGATGAGCGTCAGAAGTGGGATTGAAATCCAAGGCCTCTCCCTGCAGAGCGCAGCCTCTTTCTGTGCTCCTGCTCTACCCTCCTGTCCAGCACAGGTCCCTGGAGAAAGGGGCCTCTTGGAATCCTCTCAGTCAAGCACAGTCTAGTACCTGGTGCAGTGGACGGGGCACTGGACTCAGAGTCAGGAGGACTTGGGTTCAAATTCTGCCTCCGGGACCTATGTGCTGTGTGACCCTGGGCAAATGCCTCAGCCTCTGGTTCTCTCATTTATAAAATGAGGGGGTCAGACTTAATGGCCTCCAAGGTGTCTCCCTGACCTTCATCTAGGACCCTCTCTTCAGAGCTGAGAGAGATTGGAAGAGTTGACTCCGATAAACAGAACATCGTGCCCAGTGTTCACTAGGAGGCCTCTTTCGGTGAGTCCTTGCGGACGGACGTTGGGTGGGGCCAGCAGGAGAGATCGGAGCGCGTTTGCTAAGCCGGACGAGTCGCAGGGACTCTCGATCTCTCCTCTTTCCCACTAGGTTTTGCTCACAGCGGTTTGAAACCATTAGCCAGTCACGGCTGAGCTTCCCCTCCTTGCCTGGGCCTCTCCTGAAGGCACCAGCTACTCCTGGAGTCTGGATGTTAGACCTCGCAGGAAAATGCAGGCCAGCATCCACCCTGGCAGCTATGCTCCCAGATTCTGAGCTGGGGGCCTCCATCCCCGTCTGCTGCGGCCCCAGGAGCCGCGACGGCCACGGCCGCGGCCGCTCACGTATTCCGCAGCCTTGTGAGAAAAGCCTAGGCCTGGGCAAGAAAGGAAATTGAACGGTCAATTGTTCATTAACCTTGAGGGTGGGACCTTGTTATTTCCGGTTTGGTTTGGTTTCTGGGCCCAGGGAACAGATGGTAAATTCTGAATTTGACACTAATGGGGGCCCGAAAGAGGGAGTGTCAAACAACCACCCCAGACAGGAAAAGGAGCAGGAGCCACGGCCCGGGCCCGGCTCTGCTGTGGTTTGGAGCTTAACCCCGTCGATAGAATCGGAGACTCGAACACGGGAACTGGGGGCTTAGCCCAGGCTCCTTTGCTGGGGACTGAGACGCGCTCCTTGGGGCCGCTGCAAATTCTGCTTCCCCTTTCATGTTTGTATCAATTCTACGTCTTCCACGCGGCCCTCTTGGATTAGGACACGGAACAGGTCCGTCAGAGAGGGACGGTCCCGACAACATAGAACACAGAATATCAGATGTAGCGGGCCTGTAGAACAGGGTCTATCTTCCCACAGAGAACATCTGGGGTCAGGGATGAAAGGACCCTTATCATCTAGGATACAAACCATCCAAACTGGAAGGGGCCTTCAAACCAGAGCACAGAACAGCAAGACTGCCTGGCACCTTCGAAGAGGAAACAGAAGGGCTGAGCTGGACCTTGGAGCAGACACAGAGAGCCCCAGAGCTGTGGGGCCTCAGGGATCAGCTTCTTCAGCCCCTCCCCCTGCCTCTCCATCCTACAGAGAAGCTCCTACTTCACCAATTCTACCACTCAGTAACTTTGGGATCCCAAGGAAGTCATTTTCTTTTTGCGACCCTCAGTTTCCCTGTGTGTAAAATGGACAAACTGCAGACCATTGCATGTATTAATTATCTCATAGCCTTGGTGTAATAATCCATCAATCAACCAATCATACAAAAGCATTTATTAAGTACCTACTAAGGGTCAGGCTCTGTGCTAGGCACTGGAGATACAAGTCCAAAGAATGCAGTAATTCCTGCCCATAAGAAGCTTGCATTCTAATTGAGAAGCCAATAAGGTCTGTGCATGTAAGTGAGTACACACAGAATAAATCAGAACAAGGTTGTTGGGGAGGGATGGCAGGAGCAGTGGGGGTGGGGGCGTGGGGGATCAGCAAAGGCTTCTTGGAGAAGGTGATGCTTTAGCTACATCTTGAAGGATAGAGGGATGCTTTGAGGGGAGAGGTCATTCCAGGTAGGAGAGACATCTAGTACAAAGGCACAGTGATAGAGATGGAGTGTTGGGTGAAGACCAGAGACGAAGCCAGTCTGTCTAGACCGTGCATGGTGTGGAGAGGAATAATGTCCGATGAGCTCGCAGAGGTCCATTGGTAGATTCAGGTTGTCAGAAGCTTTAGAAGTGAAACAAAGGATTTTATATTTGATCCTGGAAGTGATACAGAGCCATTGAAACTGATCAGGTAAAGGAGTGAAATCTAGAAATCTGCTTTTTAGGAAAATTACTTTGAAAGCCACGTGGAACAATGATTGGAGTGGGCAGAGCCTAGGGAAAGGGACACTAATCATGAGGCCATTCTGATAGTCCAGGAGAGAAGTGATCAGGGAACATACTGAGAGGCATCAGGAAGAAGAAAATGTCAAGATCTGGCAATGGGACGGACATGCGAGGTTAGGGAGAGTGAGAAATCAAGAACGATATTGGGGTTGTGAGCATGGGGCACTGGGACGACGGCCGTGGCCTTGACAGAAATAGTGACATCAGAAAGAGGAGAGGGCTGGAGGGGAAAGAAAATGAGTTCTATTTTAAACATGTTGTGTTTGAAATGCCAACAGTTATCCAATTTAAGATGTATTCATTTGGAAGACAGAATCATAAAATCTTAGAAAGTTAGAATTGGAAACACTTCAGAATGGATACAAAGTAGGATAGATAGAAAGATAGATAGATAGATGGATGGATACATATATACATATATTTATATCTATCTATCTGCATCTCTTTCTCTCTCTCTATCTGTCTATCTATCTAGTGATTAGTGTAGGAGGCATTAACAGTCAAGGAGGATCAAGAATTGTCTTCTGAACGGTACTGGAAGGAGTAGAGACTTCTAAGAGGTGGAGGAGATGGAGGTGAGCAGAGAACATAGAAGCTGAGGGCAAAAGTGGAATGTTGGTGGAATGTCAAGTTAACTAATTTGAGTGTGTGTGTGTGTGTGTGTGTGTGTGTGGATTGGCTAGGTGGGTGGTGCAGCATGGAGTGAGGGAACAATGTGTCATCAGCCTGGAAATCTGGACTCATATTGTGAAGAGCCTTAAAATGCCAGAGGACTTTATATGTAATCCCAGGGGATACATGAAGCTTTTTGAACAAAGAGAAGGGATATGGTAGGAGTTGTGTTTAAAAGTAATTTGAGAGATGGATTAGAGAAGGAAGGAACTGGAGACAGGAAGATCAATTAGGAAACCGGTGCTTCTGCGGACAAGAGGTGATGAGGGCCTGGCCTACTCAGGTGGCTGGGAGATCAGAGAGAAGGTGATGGAGACGAGAGATGTCATGGAGATAGAATTATCAGGACTTGACCATGGGTTGGCCACATGGCACAAAAGAGATGCTCTATGCAGAGGGTGTCTTGCCCAAATAAGATTCAATTCAATTCAATCCAATTCGACAAGTGTCTATTAATCACTCACCCTTTGGCACTGTCCCAGGTGCTACAGATACAGGTTCAAAAAGAGCCCCTCTCCCTCAAGAAGCTTCATGCCCACAAATCAGTAAATACATGGAAATGCACACATTTGGAAGAAAAAAAAAACCCAGTTATTTCTGAGGTAGGAGTGGAGGGGGCGGCATTAATGACTGAGGGCATCAAAAAGGCCCAGCCTGGAAGGTGGCATCCTATGTTGTGCTTTGGAGGAAATAATTGATGCTACAAGGTAGAAGGGGAGGAGAGAGAACATTCCAGGCATAGGGAAGAGCACGTGCAGATAGAGGCAGGATAACAAATGCCAAGTTCAGGGATTAGGAAATAGGCCAACTTGGCTGGGACAGAGAGTACAGAATCAAGGGAGACAGGAAAGCATTTAGTTCAGTGCCGGACACATAGTAGGTATTTAATAAATTCCTTTTCCTTCCCCTAAGTAGATCGTCTACAGCCAAAGGACCGTGAAAAGTAAGGTAGATGTCTCTGATATTAGGGATCTGAAGATGTCTCCTCTGAATGCTGCATCAATGCCTCTCTTCTCTGCAAATAGTTTTATCTTCCACAAACGTTTGCTGTTTTCCCTGAGACAGCAGCTGAGGAAATCATTTAATAAATATTTGTAAAGCCCTTATTCCATGCCAGGCATTGCGGTAAGCACTAAGGACACAAATAAATAAAAAGGGAAGATAATTCCTCAAAGATCTTATATACTAATTGGGGAAGACAGCATATAAAGGGAGCTGATACGTTGAGGGGAGGAGGTACAGAAATGGGGGCAGCAGAAGAAGGAAGGTCAGTGGAGGCCTCTCCCCACCATGGAGGCGCTGGGAAGAATTTACCAATGGAAGGGGCTACTGGGACAGAAAGATGTTCCAGGGTGAGAAAGACTCAGGCACCAAGGGAAGTTTTCAAGCTGAGAAGGCAACTGAGGCAAAGTGGCAAATCCAGACTCAGAAGCACAGATAGGAGAGCAAATGTGTACCCATGAGATTTGTGGAGATTTGAAGACCACACGGGCAAATCAGAGAATGGCAGAATCAAGGAGCTGGAAGGACTTTGCAGAGGTGGCAGACTATGAGTGTAAGACTGTACACATATTATCCAACTTGCTCAATGGTTGGTTGGTCTAACCAATAGGCTAGCTTTGCTGAACTGACTTTTTCTCTCTTTATTATTCTTTCTTGTGAGGGAAGGATTTCTAGCAATCAGAGACAGGGATATATTTGGAAAATTCGGCGATATTAAAATAAAATACCAATATTTTTTGAGGTTGAAAGGACCTCACCTCAGTGGGCTTCTAATCCAAATCATAAAATGAACAAGAATCCCCTCAATGGCATGCCCAACAAATGGTGATGCAGCCTCTCCTTCAAGATCTTTGCCCATGGTGAAGTCATTACCCCTCAGGGTAGCCCATTCCACTTTGGGACTGATCTAATTTGGAGAAAGCTTCTCTTGATATCAAGCCAAAATTGGCATCTCTTCAACTTCCAGCAATCTTGGTTCTGGCCTCAGGGGTTAAATAGAATGAGTCTTCCCAATGACAGTCATTTAAATCCTCAGAGAGATCTAGTACTCCTCCCCTGCCCAGCCTTCTCTTCTCTAGGCTGAACATCTTTCTTCAACAGGTCATAAAATCAATATGGAGGTAACATGGTGATCAGTGGTGCAGGGGTCTGTAGCAAGGTGTGTAAGCTCTCAGGGGAAGTGAAAATGTTGAGGACTTCAATCTGTTTGTTAATTTTTTTAGAGAAATTATAACATGACACAGATCATGTAACCCACCATTAGCAAACATATGAGACTGAAAAAGATGGCCTCATGTAGTGGGGAAAACAATGAATGAGGAATTAGGGGACCTAGTTTCTGGTCTTGGCTATGACACATACTAGGTTTATGACTTTGGGTCAGCCAAATAACTGTGAGAGAGATAGATAGCACTGGATTTTAAACAGAGAGCCTAAAATGGAATTTTAGCCCCTATCTGTGTGGCCTTGAGAAAGTCACCAGGTTTGGGATTCTATCTTCACAAAATGAAAAGGTTGGATTAGCTGTCCTCCAGGGAATCTGGCTGCTTCAAGTCCATCAACTGAACCTCAGGGTTCTCATATGTGATATGGGAATAATATGGCCTTCCCTTATTGCCTATACCTCACAGGTATTGTGAGAAAAGGCCAATTTCCACAGGGGTGTCTGATGTTATATGAACTATGGTATAAAAGTTCCTCCCAATTCTGACATTGCATGTCCTAGGACATTTTAAGGACCCTCATATCAATCTGTTCTGTGTTCTAAAACCTAAGGGCCCTTCAAGCTCTAACATTGCGCTCTTTAAATTCTGAGAATCCCCCCAGCTATGTCGTTCTTCATGTCTATGGTGTGGAATTTCACTGTAATTCCATTGTCCCAGGAACCTAGACATTTAGAGGTCTCCCCCCTTGCAGAGTTTAAGGAAGAGTCTTATTGTTTGATTAAAAGCCAAACCTAAGGGTGGGTCCCAATATTTGCATCTGTATTTAGATTAAGGGTTTATGCAAATTCCTCCCACAGAACCAAAGAGTTTCAGGAAGCATAGCCCATCCTCTCCTTCTGGCTGAGGTCCCCATGGATACAGACCTGTGAGTGGTCACTGTGGAGAGAGCCCAAGTGGTAACCACAGAGACCAGCACCTAATATGAGGAAGCTACTGGATTCTGCCCTTGGTCAAGCAAAGAAGACCGCCTTGATTTGCATATTGTTTACATAAATTTGCATGTTCTATTCAAGAGACTTTGACTGCACATTTTATATGATAAGATACTATACAGCTGCTGTAATATTTGGTAATTAAAGTGACTAGCATTTATATCGCATTGTCTATCTCATTTCATCCTCACAATAGCCCTGGCAAGTAGGAAATATCATCAACTCCATTTTATAGCTGAGGAAACTGAATCAAATCGGTCTTTCCCAGCATCACATAAATGGTGTGTGAGGCAGGATTTGAACTCAGGTCTTGCTGACTCCAAGTCTAACACTGCCTTCACCACACAATGAATTCACCATTCAAGGCTTAAGACATACAATTACGGGATCTAAAGCTGAAAGGAACCTCAGACACCTTCTGGTTGAAACACGCCATTTTACAGATGAGGAAACTGAGGCAAAACAGTGAAGAGAATTGTCCAAGGTCAAACAGGGAGGGAATAAGCGGCAGGTCTAGAATTTGAATCCAGGTTCTCCGACCCCCTCTGAAATGTAGCGCTGAATTTTCAGTAGGAAGACAGGGAAGGGTTCGGGGGGCCCACAATAGACTTTGCATCTTTGTGTCTTCTGTCACCTTTTCTCCCCCCAGGTGCCGCAGGAAAGAAGCCAGGATGGCTGCATCACTGGAGCGGAGGGCAGCCTCCTAGATAAGGGAATTGTCTGCCTGCTTCTCTTGCCTGACTCTGTCTGTCTCTCCATCTTTCTCTGTCTGTCTCAGTCTGTCTCTCTCACTCAGTAGAACATAAAAATCCAGGCAATCATTTCAGCACTGCCTGTTCTCCTACTACTTTAAGCCCTGTCCACTTCCCAGAGCACTTTGTGTGGGAGGACTGGATCTCTTGCTCCCGGGCAGTTATTCTATTTCCCTAGCTATCCGCATTCCCTAGGACAGTCCTTGGTGCCAGATCACAGGCTCTGAGAACCCTGAACCGCAGAGCCACTGCTCCACACATATCCCTTCTTTCATTTCCTCACTAAAGCATGGACGTGACCACATTACTTCCCTGCTCAACACACTTCGATGGCTCCCTATTACCTCTAATATTAATCTCCTCTGCTTGCCACTTAAAGCAAATATTTCGCAGCCTGGCCTCTTCTCACCTTTCCGATCTTTGAGCATGTAACTTTCAAAGCATTCTACTCTCCAGCCATACTGAGCTATTTGTGCCCCACACAGGACAGTCCATCTCAGGTCTCCCTGCTTGGGGAGGGCCAGTGGAACCTGAACTCTGCAAGGTCCTGTTTTGGATAGAAAAGCACAGCCTGGGAGTCTCTGGTGCCTCCCTTCCCCCACCCCATTAGCCTGAATTTATTTCGTATATACACAGATCTATTTCACTTCCTCTTCATTCTCTGTTCTTTTCTACTTTCACGTTGACTGTCTCCCCCCACCCCCACCACGGGCAACCTTCCTCCCCATCCCTCTCCCATTCCCCGGGTCCCCTTTATGATCTGTCTCTCTCTCTTAAAATGTTGACTCCTTGAGAGTAGAAGCCTGAGCCTGATCCTGACTACCTTGAGATTTTTTATGTGTTCTACTTTGCTTGTATTTGCAGCACCTAGAATAATGTCTAGCACAGAGTGGGTATTGAATAAATGTCTTTTTTGATAGAATGATCAATTCTATGAGACTCCACCTTGTTTAATGACAACTGTCTCGTCACCAGAGAGTAAATGTTTCCAGCTTCAGGTGCTATGCCTAGAGGAGCTGGGGTCCGCGTCAGTGGCCAGGTTGCCCATGGTGAGGAAATCAGGGGCTCCTGCAGCGTTAAAGCAAGAAGTACCAACAACTCACTACACAAAGAAAGAGCTGCAATGTTCTGATGTGGTTTCCTAGCAAGCTGTCGTTCAGCACTAAAGTTCACCAAGGAGGAGATGAGGAAGCTCTGTTTTCCTTCCGTGGACACCCTTGATACCAGTAACAGCTGCAGAAAAGGGAAAGAGAATTAGCTTTCCCATTAAAATGCTAATTTCCCAGCCCTCCCCAGTCCCCCACGTCAGGAGATCATTCACAGTGCGTCAGGTTGGGTCGGTCCTGTTAGTTAATAATCCAATGGATGTGACTGATGGGAGGGCCCAAGGAACTGGAGCCTAGCCTATTGTGTTCCTCCTCAGTGCACTGTTTTAGGACTGACATTGGGAGTCTGTCTACCGAGAGGAAGATACGGAGAGGAAGGGGTTACAAGTATGGTGAAAGGAATGGAAGATGCTTCACTGGGATAAGAAAATACTTGATATTCAGAAACAAGATCATTGTCTTCAAGCATAGAAGACCTATCACGGGGAAAGACGTGTTCTCTGTGGACCCGGGCGGGAGGACCAGAAATTCCAGGGAAGGAAATCAATGTGGTGTTTGAAGCCTTCCACAATCTGGCTCCCACTGACCTTTCCAGACTTATTTTACACTGTTCTCCTTAACTCGCTTTGTTTGGGTCACAGTGGTCTGCTAGAACTTCCTGTGCATGCCCACCTCCCACCTAGGCAGAGTTCTCCCATGTCTGGAATACAATTTTTTTTTTATCTCTTTGTCAAATAACCCCATGTTCCCTCTAAAGCATATGTCAGAAACTACCTCCTACACAAAACCTTTCCTGATCCCAACAGGCTGCGAGCCTTTCCTCCATCTTGAAGTCATGTTATTTATATTTGTACCCGTACTACCCCAGGAAAATGTAAGGTCCTTAAGGACAGGGACTTCTATTATTTTTTCTTTGTATTCCTTGTGCCCAGAAGCACAAAGAGAAAGTATGAAAGTATGTAATAGAAGTGTATTGGATTGAGTTGGAGAAATCTGTCCTAAGAACTTCCAAGCCACTGGTGGTGTCTCCGTGTCGGGACACCCAGCATGCCATCCTGACATTGTCTGTCTGTGCCTTAAGGCGAGATAGCTTGTTGTCCTGCAAAGAGCATGGAACCCGGAATAGTAAGACCTGGGTTCAAGTACTGGCTCTAACAATCGCCTACACCTGAAACAATCTCCTTCCTTCTGGGCTTCAGTTTTCTCATCTGGATGAGGAGAGGGTTGGCCTGGAATCATCTCTAAGGTCCCTCTCACCTTGAATAGCTCAAGTTCTGTGTTCTAATGCCCTTCCCAGGTCTTAAATTCCACATTCTGTGTTTGAGGTCCTTCCCAGCTCTGACATTCTATGTTCCTCATTCTAAGATCTTTTCCAGTTTGGCTGTTTCCTTTTCTCTTTTCTAAGGTTCCTCTCAGCTCTGATATTTTCTGTTTTATGCTCTAATGTCCCTTCTCATTGAAAAATTATTTGGTTCTTTGACTCCTGATATTAAGATATGTTCAGAAGGGGCTGGGGTCTGACCCACTGAATTAAGGGGAAAAAAAGGAATTTATGGCTGAGACCCTATAGGGGATGCTACAGAGCAAATAAAAATGACCACCCTCTCCTCAAGCAAAGCAGAACCCAAGCAAGGAGAAGATAGAGAAAGAGAGACAAAGAGAGAGGAGAGAGACAGACAGAGAGAGACACACAGAGAGACAGACAGAGACATAAAGAGAGACAGAAAAAGTGACAGAGAGAGATGGAGAGACAGAGAGAGACAGAAAGGGAGAAAGACAGAGAGAGAGGCAGAGATACAGAGAGAGAGAGTGACAGAGACAGAGAGACAGAGTCAGACAGAGAAATAGAGAGAGGGACAGATAGAGAGACAGAGAGAGAGAGAGAGAAAGAGAGAGAGAGAGAGGATGGCATGGTAGAGAAATCAAGATCAAGTATATTTTTCAAGGTCCTGGCTTTGACCAGAGAAAGGACCACCTGTTCATCAGAGACTGAACAGGAGATTTTGGGGGAAAATGAAATAGGAAAGAGAGAAGAAGGAGCTCACAATGATTGGCCTCAATTTCTTTGGTAAGGTATAATGTGAGAGCCTCAGCTAAGAGGGTTTTATTGAGAGCTCAAGAAGAGGATGGAAATTTGGGGACAGCCAGTGTGAGGATAGAGAACTGATTTCAGAAGGAAGGCACTGAAGGATTGTCTCACCAAAGTGTGGGACCAACCAAGATTAGAGAACTCTCATGGGTAGCAGATTCAGTCACCAGGGTTTTATGACTTCCTCCAGTTCATTTGTCAGCATACAAGTGGAAGCGGAGGAGCTGGATTGGGGGCAGGGGGGGGCTGGGGGGGGGGAAGTAATCCAGGTCTGGAGTTTGGAAAGGTGAGGCGGGCAATAAGGGGGGGGGGAGGGGCTCAAGAGCAGTGGATGGTGTAGGACAGAACTGATTCACCAAGGAATCAACATTAGGAAGGGTGGAGAGTGAGTCGGAACAGAAGGGATGGACTAGGCAAGTACTGAAGAATGATGGGAGTTGATAGTAAGGATGAAGAATGGATGACCCTTTACCGGAGATTGTGTGGAGAGGATTCATTCCTTAGTGGTGGTTGGAGTAATCATCTCCGAGGTCCTGGCTAACTCTGAGGTTCTCAGTTAGCTTTGCTCCATCTGGGGATCACAGAACTTAAGAGTAAAGAGAAAGCATAGCAGCCGTGTAGCCCAACACACATACAGAATCCTAGACTTGAGAGCCGAAAGATCTCTTCAGTTGTCCAGTCCAACCCACACGTGAAAGCAATCCCCACATAGTGTGCCTAACTGTCTAACCTCTGTGTAGAACCCATCGCAGAGAGGGGACCCGCCCCCTCCCAAGGCACCACATTCTATTTGGGAACAGCTCTCCTTAGGAGAAAGTTTTCCGGACACCGTGCCTAGATCTGGCTCTGGGAGTCTTTCACCCCCTCGTCCTTGTTCTGCAAACAGCCTAATCCCTCACCTACATGAAAGTCTTTCAGATGGTTGAAGTCAGCCATCATGCTCCACCCCCAGGCTTCTCTTCTCCAGGCTAAACTTTCTCACTTCCTTCAACTTATTATCTTTATGGCAAGAACTCGAGGGCCTTTTCCATCTGGCTTACCCTCCTCTGACTATCATCCAGCTTATAGAAGTTCTTCTTAAACAGTGGCTTCCAAAATTAAATCCAGTCCTGCAGATGAAATCCAAATTCCACATAG
This sequence comes from Vombatus ursinus, assembly GCF_900497805.2. Taxonomy (NCBI): domain Eukaryota; kingdom Metazoa; phylum Chordata; class Mammalia; order Diprotodontia; family Vombatidae; genus Vombatus; species Vombatus ursinus. The sequence continues at coordinate 5,216,140 of NW_020950758.1, read as the reverse complement.
AGGGACCACTTGTATAAAAGTCCAGGGTCCGGAGAAAGCTAGAAGGTCATTTAGAAATGAGAGTGTAGGGAGAGAAGTAAGAGGACCTAAGATCAGAGAAAGGGTGGGACCCAGAAAGTAGAGGGTTTTACATGTCAGGCCAAGAGGAGTTGGCATTTTGATCCTTGGGAAAGTAGGGAGCCGCTGAAGCTTTTTGTGTGAGTGGGAGGTAGTAACATGGTCAGACTTGTACTGCAGGAATCCCAATCCATTTGAAGATCTATCTGAGGATGGATCAGAGAGACTGGATACTGCACAACCCATCAGCCACACTTCTGCATCCAACTCCCATCGTTTTACTGATGGAGCCAACCGAGGCACAGAGTAGCCAAAAGATCACTGAATTTGGAGTCCTGAGACCCTGGTTTCAAATCTGGTCCGTAGGAGCTAGGGAATTTTAGGCAAGCCACTCTCCAGTGCCTGGTCTAGTACTTAGAATATGCTTCTGCCTGAATCTGTGATTTCATGGTGTAGGGAGCTCTTCTCCTAAGGTAACTCTCCAGGGGCTCTTATCCACTGACCTGTCAACTTGTTTTATTTTAAAATATTTTGATAACCATATTTCAATATAATTGCTTTCCTCCATAGTCCTATGTATTTTATTTTAGGCATTTAAAAGCATTTTCCTGGGAAGGAATCCATGGGTTTCACCAGACTGCCAAAGGGGTCCATGGTGCCAAGATGGTTAAGAACCCATGCCCTGTGCCAATGCGGGTCAGCACCTGCTTGGTAACTTAGAATCCTAAGTTTTCCTGGAGCTCTAAGAGATCAGAAGCCTTGTCAGAGGTCACACAGCCAGTATGTGTAGGAGGCAGGGCTTGAATATCTATGTGTACTGTGCCAAGCCTGGTATAGAGTAGGTGCTTAATAAGTGCTTATTGATTGATTGATTGATTGAATGACTAGGTGACTTGGAGTGGATCATCCCTGAAGTAAAATATTCTACGTTCTCAGTCTCCTCCAGCTCTAGACACCTTAATCATTTAAGCTGTCCAAACTTATCCAGGCAGTATGTGACAAAGATGACCCTCTAGGGGGCACCATAGTGCATAGAGCTCTGGATCTCAAGCTACAAAGACCTGAGATCAAATTTGACCTCAGACACTTACTGGTTGTGTGACCCCAGGCAAGTCACTTAACCTTGTGTGCCTCAGTTGCCTCTACTGTAAACCGGAGATGATAAAGACACCTCCCTCCCAGGGTTGTTGTGAGGACCAAAGAGATAATTGTAAAGCGCTTTGCCCAGTGCCAGGCCCATAGCAGGTGCTATATAAATGCTTATTCTCTTCCTCCATTCAGGCCCCGCTCTTGCTCTCAATCCAATGTCCTTTGCATCCCACCATCTCGCCTTCCATAATAATGATGGCAATAATGAGGACAAATGGCCTTTCTAGAGGGCCTTAGAATCCCGAGGCCTTTATCCTAGCCATCATCTCCTTGGGCCATCCCACCATCTTTATCAATTAGGAACCACTTCATCAATGAGGAAAATGAGACTCATAAAGGTCACATGACTTGGCTGAAGTCCCACTGTTGGTCAGCAGCAGAGTTGGGTTTTTTGACCCCAAGCCCAGGACATTGGATCCAAAGAAACGTACTGTTAATGGTGGGGTTAGCAGTCGGGGGCTGTGCCTGGGAAGTGGACTTCCTCAGGCTGGCAGCCAGGCAGAGCGCTGCGCAAGGCCTGAATGAATGACTCACCCCAGAGTGACCTCACCATGGTGCCATGGACTGGACGCATGTTTTCTGTAGACAGCGTCAGCGGAATCGCAGATGCTAACTCTAGAGGCAGCTGGTCTGGACACATCAGATATGAAAGTCCATTCCCTGGAGGTGATGGCATATCCCCATGAACTCATCTGCCTATCCCTGGATGCCAGGGAGAGCAAGGGGCCTTATCCGTAGTGTCAGGGAAGGACGGACCCAGCAGACTTTCAGGGAGAAAATGACCTCAATGAACCCTGGGCTGGAGCTCTGCATTGCCCTAACTGTGACTTAGACAAGTAACTTTCATTCTCTGGGTCTCAGTTTCCTCATTTGCCAGGTGAACTACTAACCCCTGCCTTGTGTGTCTTATAGGATTGCTAAAGAGTTAGAATAGCCAATCACTATTATCCACAACCACATGTGGGGCTTGAGGATAAGCGGAAGAACGGTTACTGAAAAACTCAGCCGTTTTGTTGCTCTTCATGAAATTCCATTCCAGCTCAGACGTACGTTCTTTCTACCTTCTAAATGCTCAGCGCTAGGCAGAAGGGGAAAACCAGAGTGGGTAAGAGGCACAGGTCCTGCCCTCAGGGAGTGTACAGTCCACTCAGGAAGAGAGAGCCAATAAATGAAAGTCAAGCCAGGAACTGGGTATTACTAACCTCAAGAGCCTGAATGTGTGCCTCACCCCGATCGCCATTGCCAGGGTGACCTCACCACAGCAGTCAGAAGAGGGGAGCTCAGTGTGGGCCGGGGGGAGCAGAGACTTTGCGGAGAGAATGTGGAGGCTGGGCAGGGAGTAGCCAGGCGGAGATCTGAGAAGGGAAGTCCAGGACGGAGTCGTCCTGAGCTTCTGACTTAATCATCAGCTGTGATGTGCAGAGAGCAGAGATGAAGGTGACCCTCAAATGAAATCCAACTTGGTAGAATTTTAGTGGCAGCTTCTTCCTCTCGTAATCTGGCCACTAAGACCAGATTGCCCGGGCCCTTACTTCAGAGGAAGGTAACTGGCTAGCGCCGTGGGTAGAACTCGAAACTCAGAGTCAGGAAGACCTGGGTTTGATTCCTGCCTTGGACACTTACCAGGCATGGACCTTGGGCAGGTCACCTCCCACCTGGGTCTGAGTTTCTTCATACAATGAGTGGGCTGGATCCTACAGGTGACGAGGCCTTGGAGGGTAAGCCAAGAATACTTTGTACTAATTGAATGGAGCACAATCATCATAGAGGGAAGAGCCGATGAAATGTTTGATATATGCTAAAGAAAGTGTTGGGGCAGCTAGGCGGCGCAGTGGATAGAGCACTGGCTCATCTTCCTGAGTTCAAATCTGGCCTCAGACACTTACTCACTGTGTGACTCTGGGCAAGTCACTTCACCTTGTTTGCCTCAGTTTCCTCATCTGAAAATGAGCTGAAGAAGGACATGGTAAACTACTGAAGTATCTAAGAAAACCCCAAATGGGATCACGGAGAGTCAGACATGACTGAAAATACGACCGAACACAAAAGAAAGTGCCTTCTAGGTTCTTATCACAAGAACGGAGCCATAGTGGGACAAAAGAACCTTTCTAGAAATATCCCTGGGGAACATTCCTTGACCCATGGGCTAGGGAACAAAAGTCTTCCATGAAGTAGAGAGTCCCGTGTGGGAGAACTTCATGTTCTCCTTCTATCTAAGGACAGACACCTCCAGCAGCATCTCCACCCTCAGCAGCATCTGAGGCTGCTCTCTATTTTTATGGACACACTTCCATAATATAAGCTTCTCATCCAATAGCAGGTGCAGGAAGGAGCTTAGAATCTGGAACATCAGAGCTGGGAAGGACTTTATGTAGCGCCTTATATGGGAGACCTCCTCAATTTCATACTCAAAAGTTTTCAGCTTGCTTCCTATGCTCAAGCTTCACAGTTTCTCTGTGGATCTATATTCTTTAAATGTTGGTTTGCAAGCCCCCACTAGAGCACTTGCCTTTAACATTCAGCCAGTAGATACAATTAGCTCAAGATAAAGGTTTTTATTAAGATAGCATAGTAAGAGAACAACAAACACACACACCCATCACCTCAAACACACACACATGCATACACACACACCTCAAATCTAGGAAGGAATAAATTAATCTACAAATTTGTGAAAAAGACACTCATTCCTTTGTTCCAATAACTGGGTGGGGGGGGGGGGACGGTATCACAGGGCCACACACAGATCTCTGAGACCTTCTTTTGGAGACTCTCTGCTGAGCTGACATTGAACTCTTTGGGTCCAGTCATTCAGCAAGCTCCAAATACTGTCTATTCCAGATAATTTTATCTTTTCCAAAAGCACAGTGTCAACAAATCAACAAACTTTGACTGAGCATTTATGTTCCAAGCAGTGAACAAAAAAGTGAACAAGTCTCTGACTGTCAGAAGCCCATGATATAAGAGCAAAGACAATATATTGTATATATGTGTAAATGCACACACAAATAGCAAGTCAACAAGCATATAATAATAACAATAATAACAAAAATCACGATAGGAATTATCATTTATATATCACTTTAAGGTTTGAAAAGGGCTTTACAAATATCTCATTTTGTCCTCACAACAATCCTGAAAGGTAGATACTATTATTATGCCCATTTTTCTGTTGAGGAAACTGAGGCAGACAGAGGTTAAGGGTCACACAGCCAGTAAGTGTCTGGGGCTGGGTTTGAACTCAGGTCTCTGACTCTCAGTCCATTGTTCTACCCACTGTACCACTTAGCTGCCTTAGTAATCCAGGTACTGTGCTGGGAGTACCAACAAACAATACAAACAAAAAGACAGTCATTTTCCTAACGGAACTGACATTGCAGTGGAAGAAGAAGCACATAAAATGGGGTGGGGGAAGAGGCACGTGGAGATAAGGTCCTGGAGCTGGGAGTGGAGTGACTGAGACCTGCTTCAAAATGAAGGTTCCTGGAGGAACTCCCCAATGGAAGGGGTTGGGGATCTTCCAGGAGAAGATTGATGAGGCATAGGGTTAGAGAGCAAAGAGTAGATGTGAAGGAGGAACCTGCCCCCCCATGTCTCCCTCCATCTCTGTCTCTCCCTCTTACCTACCCCCTTCTCTCACTGCTCAGTCTCTCTGTATCTCTCTCTGTCTCTGTCCATATATACACACATACATATACAAACATATATACATATGTGTGTAAAACATGTTACAGATATCTATGTAAATATATAGCATACACAAAGTAAATAAAAGGTAGTTTGGCATAGGTGGGTGCTAGCAGCTGGGAGAAGCCAGGTAGGCTTCGTAAAGAATGTGGGCTTTATGCCCAAGCTGGAAGAAACCTGGAGATTTTGAGAAGTGGAGGTATGGAGGCTGAGCATTGCAGGCATGTGCGTCTGCCAGCGGAGTGTGCTGTGGTAGACCAGGAGGCCAGCATGGCTGCTCACAGAATAGGCAGAGGGGTTGAGGGGTACAAAGGTGAGGAAGGTCAGAAGTTCCCATGTTGTGAAGGCCTTCGATAGCCAAACTTCCCATTTGATACTAGGGGAAAGAGGGAGACGATGTCATTTACTGAACCAGAAGAGATGTGGTCAGACCTATGGTTTAAGAAGATCACCTTGCCAGCTAGCTGAGTGGAGAATGACTGGAGAGAGGGGAGAAGTGAGGCAGAGACCAATCAGGAAGCGATTGAAGTGGTCCAGATGAGAGATGAAGAGGTCATGAATTAAAGTGATGCCTGGGAGAGTGGAGAGCCAGGAATGGCTAGGAGAGATATTGTGGAACAAGGCTCTCCAACCGAGTGGCAGTGGGGCCAGAGTGAGTGGGAATGAGGAGTCAGGGATGACCCGGAGGCCTTGAGACACCTGAGCCCACGTCACTGGGAGGATGGTGCTGCCCTGGCCTTTAACAGGGAAGTGAGCATGAGGTGCAGGGTGGAGAGGCATTCTGGCAAAGATACTAGGTCCAGTTTGGAATAGGCTGAGTTGGCCTGCTCACTTCATTGCCTTTTTTATTTTGAAAAAGATATTTAACTGGTGATTGGTGGGAATTCTTCAGATACAGTTTACTTGGACTTTTGCTAAGTGTTTGATCTCTTATCCTATCATATGATTTGCCAAAATCAGTCAGTTGTATACACAGCACTTCCATCATCTACCAGTCAATGATTCCATAAAAAAAAACGAGGTCAGTCTCCCTTGACTCCTGGAGGCCAGGGAATGTTGCATAGTGGCCTTGGAGCCAGGAATAGCTAAGATTGAGTCCTACCTCTGATCCATAGTAACGGTGATGATGACAATAAATAACATTTATCTGGAGCCTTAAAGTTCACAAATCATTATCCATGTCATCTTATTGGACATTCACAACAACCTCATTAGGTAGATGCCGTTCCCATTTTACAGATGAGGATACTAAGAAGTTAGTGACTTGTTGAGCGTCACACAGCCAAGTGTTGAAAGTCCTGACTCAGAGTCTCCTGCTGCATCCTCTGTTACCGGCTCACCCGTGGGCTGTGTGTTCCTGGGCAAGTCACCTGACTTCTCAGGGCTCTAGGCCAGAGGCATCAAACCCACTGCCCAGGGCCAGGCGCATATAGCGCTCCACCCTCTTGAGTGCTCCCTGGCCCCAATTCAAATGTCATTTCTATCTGACTTTAATGTGTTAACATATTAATAAAATAAGGAAGACATAAATGTGTGGTTTTCTAGGCCTCACTGTGGTCTACAGCGATCCTTACTCAGGATTTAGTGGCCCCCATTTCTTTTGGGTTGGACAACCCCGCTCTATGAATGCTTTTAGACCAGAAGTTGAAGAGAAAGTGGCCAACTGAGTTGGAGGAAGAATTTCTTCACCTGGGAGTTTTCTATTCCTGTGAAATCACAGACCCAGCCTGTATTCTGTCAGAGAAAGGTCCCCAGGCCAATAGTTCACAGACTCTGTTGAGAGCCGCCATTTGCCTCCCCCATCCAGTGGCACCACTGTTCCTATTTGTCTAAGGAGACACTATGGGCCAGTGTTGGAGACGGACCCAGAGCCCATGCTCTCGACTCCTGCTTCTTCTGTATTGGTTTGCAAAATGAACCTGATCCACTAAATCCTAATTAAACACATCCATGGTTCCATTCCGTTCAAGTGGGCCTTGGACAATAATACATGCAAATACGTGATTCGGGTCTTATTCTATATGCAATGTTGGATCATGAGCCTTCTCCGGGTGCAATTAATAGTCTCATAAACCAGGAGATTTATAAGGCTTTGGGACAAAGTGAGCTCATGTTTTTAGATGAGGGATTAGAGCCTGTGGCCCAGATTCTGAAGGCTGACACAGAGATAGGGTGGACGCCAGCACCAGGCCCCTCCAGTCTGGCTCCTGTGGGCCTGTGCTCTTTGGCTGGGAGCAGATCAGTGTGGGAGCAAACCCTCCCTGGAGAGGAACAGACTGGTCCCTTCCCCAAGACCCCTGTCCCTTGCAGGTGGGACAGAGAGCTTCCATGCAAAACATTAGGTACTTGCCAGTGATGCATTCCAGTCACCTTTGCTGTCCTTGTTAGTGGCCCAGAGACAGAGGAGTTAGCCAGGAGGTCACTGGGAAAGTCACTCTCCATTCCCAGGCTTCAGGTTCCTCCTCTTGAATGTAAGAGGGTAGGACACATAACAGGTCATCTTTGGACCCCACCACCATTCTGCATGGCAACCTCGTTGCCTAGAGTTCTAAATGGAAGCTGTCACAGGAATAGGAAACTGCTCTTAGGGACTGGAGGGACCAGCCAGAATGCTAGAAGGACTTTGGAGGCAAATTCTCAACCAGCCCTCTCGGTTCAGAGATGAGGCCCAGAGAAGTGAAATGAATTGTCCAAGGTCACATAGTCAGTCCTATAGGATTTGATAGACAGGCTTCTATATGTTTGAAAGTGTCTCAGACAGAGCAGAAGTGAGGTTCTCCCATTCTCTCTTTCTGCTGGCCTCTTTCTCATCATCCTTGGATTCAGGATAGAAACAACGACAACACGTGGGCTGCTAATGGGCCTCATACTTCCTTGGAACAGACTGACTGATACGTCAGACTGAGACAGTGTGAAATAACCTGAGTTCAAATTCAGGCTCTTCTTGCTACCTTTACAACCTTGAGCAATCACAGAGTTTCCCTGGGCCTCAGCTTCTCTCTCTGTAAAATAAAAGTGGGATGGATTCAGTGGATTCAAAGGCTCTTTCTGGCTTTGAATCCATGACCCTAGGAATTCCCAGTAGGCCTTTCAGCAATGCTGATATTCTTTCCACAAGGAGGATGGGAGAGGAGGATTCATTCCTCCTCACTGAGGTCTTCAGACACTGCTTGGATGGCCCACCATTGGGTATGTGGTGGAACGGTCCCAGCTCCACAATGGGGTGCACTTGGTGCCCCTGCAGTCCCTTCTATGGTGGTGATTCTACAGCATCCAGGAAGTCCTGATGCTATACCATCACTCAGAGCAACAACTGTGAGGTCAGGCCTAGAATAACCCCTAGACCTAGGTTAACAAGCCCTCTCCTTATCACAGCCCCATGCAAGGAGCATTATGGTCCCATTTTACAAAAGCAGTCACCAGGCTTCAAGCTGGCTGACAAGCAACAGAATGACCCATGTTTATAAATGCCCAAGTGGGGACAAAAGCTTAGGCCCTCTGATATCAAGTCCAAGACTCTTCCCAAAACTCCATCTGCAAAGCACCACAAGCCACAGCCATGAGACCTTAGAGAACCCCAGGCTAAGCCTTTTGTTTGGGACCCAAGAAAGCTGAAGCCCATAGAGGGGGAAGGGTTAGCCCAGGGCTCTCATGGGGTTAGTAGCAATGTCTGGTCTAGAGCTGCTTGAGTTGGGCCCAGGCAGTGAGGGGAAAGCTGATTTATGGTATGATAACACCAGAATGCCCAATCAGCTTTTAATGCTCCGTTAACCACATTTGGAAAGCTCCAGTCTCATTTTCTATGCACCCCTAACATTCCTCCTGTGCCTGGAGAAGCAGGGTGTCTGCGAAAATGAAACTCAGATGAGTCCCCTTCCATCCTCTTGGCTGCTTTGAGATGTAGCCAATGAGGCACCTGGAAATAGAAGGGCATACTATCCGACCTTAAGATGTGAGTCCATTCCTACGTCACTGACAGAGTGGTCCTTCAGGTAGACTTTTCTTAAGAGACACAGCACAACATATAGGAGAGATCTCTGGGTTAGAAGCTGGAAGACCTGAGTAGAATCTCAGCTCAACCTCTGATGAGCAGAGTGACCTTGAATAAATCGGAAGCCTCCGGGGGCATAGTTCCCTCATCTTTAAAATGAAGGGGCTGGAGTCAGTGAAGTCACCCAAGTTTGAGATCCTGTGATACCCAAGGGCAGTGAACAGATATACAGAGGGTCCTATGAGAACTCTCTGAGTCTGTCACAAGAGAGTTCCAAGGAGCTATAGTTAGGACCTCATTGTTCAATGAAAAGTCCTTGGTAGTATAATAATTAACCCTTGACGCCTAGTTACTGTAGCTACTGGGAATCAGAGAGGGGAGAGGCGATGACTCACCCCTCCCTCCCTAGCTGAGCTCCAGGGAGGACGACGGGGGGTGCTCAAAGAGCCTTTTGATTGGCTCGAGGAGGCAGCCTTCTATTGTTAAAAGACCAGGACCCCCTTGACTCAAAACTGGTTTGTCCATTGGAAAAAACAGGGGCGCTGACCTTCGGATCTCATGGAATGTAAAAGGTGCTGTATTGCTTCCAAACTGCAGGAAGAGGAGCTAAGTAGGGGAGGGGCCACTAGCATGGGACTCAACTGATAATAATAATAACAATAATGAACCCTACCGTGTTCCAGACACTATGGTAAGCACTTCACAATATCATCTCCTTGAATATCTTGTGTAACTGTGAAGGAAGTAATGGGCAAAGCTGAAAGTCATCGTTCTTCTGAGGTTGCATCTTCTTACTTTTCTTTCTCTACCTGGTAGACCAAAAAAAGTTTCTCAGGTCTTTTCTCTTCTTTTCCTGGCCGATTATGGAGAAGGAATTTCTTTCTTCTTTTTCTAGAGGCAGCTAGGTGGTGCAGTGGGTAGAGCCGCTGGGCCTGGAGGCAGGAGGACCAGAGTTCCAACTGGGTCTCAGGAGCTTAACTGTGTGATTCTGAGCAAGTCGCTTAACTTCGTCCGACTCCGTTTGCTCAGCTATTAAGTGAGGATGGTGATAACTCTTATCTTTCAGTTGTTGTGAGGGTCAGATGAGAAAGCATCTGTAAAGCATTCAGCACATAGTAGGTGCTTAGCATGTTCTTGTATCCTGTGTTCCGGGGTTGGAGGCAAAGGAACAATTTCTCTTCCTCTTTCCATCTTCCTCTCTCTGATGAGACGACTTCTGAGTTTCTGAACTCAAAACAGTTTCTGACTAAAGTAAGGGTGGAGATTGATTGAGTCCATTAATAAAGTTATCCTACTTGCCTTAAAGTAACCAGTAATAGAGAATGCCCTGATGCCTGACAAGAACTCATCTCGCCTGCTTCAGAGAATCAGAGGTGAAGATTAGGTGGGAAGTCCCAGTATGTGTATACATACATACATACATGCATATATATATATATATATATATATATATATATATATATATATATATATATATATATAAATAACCCATTTAGTTAAGGCTTTTTGTCTTGGTGTCACAAGAAGTACATTCCGTGGTCTCGGTCCCACCCTGTAGGGTTTATATAAGATCAAGAATCAAAGATCTGAGCACTGGGAAGGTCTGCGGTACCAGGCTCTAGTCAAGACCCTGTGACAGAATTACTTGGGAGGTGGGAGTAGGAGGGGAACACGTTGCTCCCTTCCTACCTCCCCCACAGCCAGAGGAGGACCTTGTGAAGTTTGAAAGACTTCTCACCTCCATCCTAGCAGCATCACGGGGGATGGCTTCTCTTGGTAGAGGTATCTGCATGGGCAGCTGAAGATGAACTGGTGGCGATGAGGAAAGGCAGAGTGAAGACTCCTCATGAGCCTAGCAGAATAGTTCCATCATCCCCCAAGGCAACTCCATGGGTAGCCCAGTAAAAGAAGAAAACAGGCTCTAAGATGGAGCCCACTTCTCTCTCAACTCTGGTGGGAGAGGGAGGCAAAGACTTTCAGCTTTTACTATAAGCTAATTATGTCTGACTGGCTCATTGTTATTAACTGGTAAATAACCATGGGAAGAAACAAACCAGTGGGATACCCCCTCACCCTTCAGGGCTGCCCCTTGACTCATAAGATGATGAGTAGCAACCATACTTAGGATACCCGTCTGGCCAGTGTGAGTCAGGATTGGGAGAGTAGCTTCAGAGCGTCAGAATTACACTAATAATCATTTGCTGATTGAATGATTATGGTTCTTTCTCACTATGCATTCTGTGCACTTCAGCTCAGCCCTTCCCCTTCTGGATCTTAATTTTCTCCTTTATAAAATCAAGAATTTGTGTGAGACAAGCTTTGAGGTCCCTCCTAGCTCTGACAGCATGTGCCAGGGAGTCAGCTAGGTGGTATAATGGGTAAAACTGCTTGAAAGGGGGTCAGGAAAACCTGAGTTCAAATCCTGCAGGCATATTCTCTTCAACTTATGATGTGAGTGTTTCCTAGAGCCTTGAGAAGTTGAGATAGTTAGTGAGAATAGTTAGTGCACTGGCCAGAATACTGCATTTGACACCGACTAGCTATGTGACACTGGGCAAGTCCCTTAACCTCTGTCAGTCCCAGCTTCCCCTTCTGCAAAAAGGGGATCATGGCAGCCCCTACCTCACAGGGCTGTTGTGACGATCCAGTGATATAACAAATGGACGGGCTTAAAGCACTCTCCACATGCTAGCTATTATTATTCTAAGCATCCCTTCATCTCTGACATTCTGTGTTCCATGTTCTAAAGCCCTTCCCTGACCTAATGCTTTATGCCCTATGGTCTCAGGTCCCTCTCACCTCTGATATCCCCTGTTCTATGTCCAAGATGCTTCAGAGCTATGACGGTCTGTTCTGATACTCACATAATAAAGATAAGAACTGGAGCTAAGGATTGATATGAAGGGTAATGTCATGCTGGGGCTTCTCTCCGACACTTATGTTCTTGCCTCCCCACTTCCCTTTCATTTCCATGGGAGACCCGAAGGATGCTGAGGGTTTGAGAAAAACTGGTGAAACCTCAGGCCAGCAACCTATGACAGTTTGTTCAAAGGAAGTCTTTAAAAATTATCCAGGAGGGGCAGCTAGGTGGCGCAGTGGACAGAGCACCAGCCCTGAAGTCGGGAGGACCTGAGTTCAAATCCAAGCTCAGACCAAACACTTGACATGTACTAGCTGTGTGACCTTGGGCAAGTCACTTAACCCTGCCTCACTAAAAAAAAAATTATTCAAAAGGGATACATACTGGCACTTAGGGATTTCTAGACGTCAAAAGGGAACTTTCTATACTTAAGTCAGAGAGAAGCTGGGGACTCTGAGCTGGCTTCTGGTAAGCAGGAGATGAGGCACAATGACAGACTTATTTTCTGCAGCCTCTACTCTGCTAGCAGGATGTCCTGCATTCCACATGTGTGTCGCCCCTAGAGATGAGTTTTCTCCTGGAGACAAGCAACCTCCATAACTAAAACTCTGGGAATTGATTTTCCTTTCTTTATGGAGAGAAAGCAGCATAGAGTTCAGATCTGAAACTTCATTTTTTTGAGTTCCAGACCCAAAGTGAGATGGTGGAGGAGCCCCTCCCAGCCCCTTCTTCCTTCTGCCATTATTTTCAATTAACCCTGCCTTCACTGCATTGATCTTGTTTATACACAGCTTTGCCTAGAGTCTCCTCCCTTAGACTGAGACCAAGGACTTTCTGTTTGATGTTGAGCTTTGTTTTTCTTTGCTTTGTATATCCCTGGCATTTAGCACGGTATCTGGTGCACAACGGGAGCTTGATAAATGCTTATTAGATTGAGACCATTCCTCCCCTGATGGGGTAGAAGCAGCTGCTCAACTGAAGACCAGAGGAAACTCGGAGCCTGGTAGTGGCAGGCAACTCAGTAACCACGTTTGCAAGTGAACCTAGAAATGAGCACGAAATTCGTAGGGCATCACTCAGCAGAGACTTCCTGCCAGCCACGTGGGACCGTCTGGAGCAATGCAGTATAGTACCAGAAGGCGTCAGCAGCCCTTCAGTGCCAAAGGTGCGAACTGCCCCTTTCTGGGCCAAACATGTCCCATGGCGTTCTCTTCTCTCTCCCAGAAAGACTCCTTACACTGTCGCCACTTGCTCTGTGGGGAAGTGTGCCACGGCTTAAAGGGGAAATGTTCTGTTCCTACTGTAATTGCTATGGCCTTTCAAAAGATTCTTTGGTTTTTAATTTTGGCCGAGCAATAAAAAGTAAACACGTTTGGGAGGACTCAAAATATATACATATACATACACATATATAAAGAGAAAAATATGCTAAGTAGATAGAGACAGAGACAGAGACACAGAGTGACAGAGAAAGAGAAAGAAAGAGAGAGAGGGAGAGAGAGAGAGAGATTTCAGGGGATGTAGGCCTGCAGAGTGCTGGGGTCTCAGGTAGCTCTTTCGGGAGTCTCACATGTGACATGGGCTGCTCCAGGCCCTTCTCAGCTCTGATATTCCATGATCTAAGGTCTCTGGTCTTCTCAGCTCTAGCATTCCCTGCTCTGAGGGCTCACATCAATGTTCTTTGTTAAGTAAGGGGCTGACCTGTGTGATCTCTGCGGTACCTGCTCCCTCTGACCTCCTGGTTCCCATTTTCTTGGGTGGGTTGTAATTGTAAAAACAGGACACTTCAGCTGATAACATGCTGGCCACATCCTTGTGTCTGGCCAGACTCTGAAGAAGGGCTTTGTCACGAGAAAAACAACAGTCCCCTCATGCAGACTGCTCATTAAAGATAAACACGCTTGTGGGACAGTCTCAGAATAAATGTGAACATTGAAGCATTTCTGCTGTCTGTCCACAGACAGTTGGAGGCTGAACCTTTTCCATCTTACCTGCAGGCCCCCAAGGCCCCAGAGTCCCAAGGAGGCTGCAGAAGCCTTCATTGCTGCTCAGCTCCATCCACTGACCCTCCCGGGGGCAGTGAAGTCTTCATCATCCTCCTTCTCCTCATCGCCTTCTTGCTTTTCCTTTTCAGCTCTGAATCATCTGTGCCTGTCTGTAGAGCTGGTGTTTAAATAATTCATAGTTATTTCTTTCCCATCATGCCTGAAGTCCAATTATGCTAATCACCAGTGGGTCTCCCACTCTGCCGTGTGCAGCCTTCTGTGGTCTCCTCCACATTCCCAGCCTCTCCAGGGATGCCTGGGACCTGAGTGCTGGCCTGCATTTGTCCCCACTTGTCTGCTCCCCTGACCCAAAAGCTATTGGCTGACTTGTATCTCTCATCCTAGACTTATTTCTTGGCAACTCTGAACCTTTTTCCCTTTGAGAATTAATGTAATTTTCACTCATAGATACCTCGAACATGCATATCCCATCAGAGCATCTTGACCAGCCAATCTCATGGTCTCCTAAGATTTTAACAGCCATTTTCCCTTCATCTCTTGGTGTAGAGGGAGAAGGCTTGGGCCTGGGGCTATTGGTCTGGTCCAAGTGTTGGCTCCATCACTTATTGGATGGGTAATCATGGCTGAGCCCTTCTTTCTCTCTGGGCCTCAGCCTCCCCATCTGGGATGAGGGTGGAGGGGACAGTGGAGTTGATCTCTAAAGCTTCTTCCAGCTGTGAAATATGATCCCAGGGCTGATCAAATTCACAACCTTTGAGCCTCAGTTTCCTCCTTTCTAGAGTGAAAATGTTAACACTTGTACTAACTTTGCAGGGCTTTTCATTCTACCCAACAAATATTCCTGCAGCTCCCATTCTTGGCCAAGCTTTGCTATGGAATGGAATTTCTTCCATCTCTTTCGTCCTCCCTCCTTCCCTTCCTTCCTTGCTTCCTTCCTTCCTTCTTTCTTTCCTTCCTTTCTTTTTCCCTCTCTCCCTTCCTTCCTACCATCTGACCCAATGGTTTCATTGGCATTACAAATTCCTAGTGTGAAAATGCTCTCCACCAACTATGCACAAAGGGCTATACAAATGTGCATACCCTTGGACCCAGCAATAGCACTTCTAGGCCTATATCCCAAAGAGATCATACAGATGGGAAAAGGGCCCACATATACAAAAATATTTATAGCAATTCTTTTTGTGGTGTCCAAGAATTGGAAATTGAGAGGATGCCCATCAATTGGGGAATGGCTGAGCAAGTTGTGGTGTATGAATGTGATGGAATATTATTGTGCTATAAGAAATGATGAACAGGCTGACTTTAGAAAAACCTGGAAAGACTTGTATGGTCTGATGCTGAATGAAGTGAGCAGAACCAAGAAAACATTGTACACAAAAACAGCCACATTGTGCAATGACTAATATTGATAAACTTAACCCTGCAATACAATTGGCAATACAAGGATCTAAGACATCTTCAGAGGCTTTGAGATGGAAAATGCTATCCACATCCAAAGAAAGAACTACGGAAGTTGAATTGCTATTTTTTTCTCTTCTGTTGAGTTTTGTTTCCTCTTTCTGATGGTTCTTCCTATTGGTTTTAATTTTTACTTACAACATCACTAATGTGAAAATATGTTTAATATGAATGTAAATGTATAGCCTGAAAAGAAAGAAAGAAAGAAAATGCTCTCCACCAATGCAAACAAGCAACTCCTTGGCAATGAGCAGTCTTCCTTCTCTTCCACTTGCAGTCTTTGAGAGTTACGTGGAACACTGGGGAGTTACTTCATTTGCCCATTTTTACACAGTCAGTATGTGACGGAGAGGAGCCAGGATCCCAGGTCTTTCTGCCTCTAAGGCTAGTCTCTGGTCACGTTACCACTCTCAAGCACTGGAGATTCAGAAAGGGAAGGAGAGAAACAGCCCACTCCCCTCCCTCAGTGGGCTTCCAATTGTAACAGACATGAGAACCACCAGATCTGCCTCCCTATCATGGAACATGGCCTACATGCTTTGGCTCTACGGGGAGGGACACATTCTTTGGTATCTTGTTATAGGACAGGCATAATGAAAAACCCCTTGGTTGGTCCGTGGGTATCCATGTGACTGAGGACTGTACCAAAGAGAATCAGTGACCAAGTTAGAAATTCAGTTGAAACTGAGCCTCTGGTCTCTTTGAAGGTGGCTTCCACGTTGGGACATGGTCCATACAAGTTCTTCCTTGGAAATCCAGCAAGGAAGAGTGGGAGGTGGGGTGGGAATTCACTACCCCACCCCCTTTAATCTATAATGACTGCACATCCCTGGCAGGAAGAACATGTTTGACTAGGCAAACACGAAGCTCCCTCAGGTCCCTGGCTGCCTCTTCTGCTCCCCTCATCCCAGGTGCCCACACGGTGATCCTGACAGATGGCTGCTTCCACTCTCAATGGCTATCTTGGAGGTTCCAGAGGTCCAGGGTCAGGCTCTGACTGTTGATCTCCACAAGAGCTTTTCAGAGAAGAAGGGCACTTCTGTCAGAAGGATTCGGAGCTGAAATCTGGCTGATCAGAGGATCACTTTGGAGGTTAATTGGACAGTATCTAGCTACTATGAATATGAAATAAGCACTTAGTAGTCCCACAAGCCTCCCAGGAATATTTGCCTCCCAGGAGAGTATTGTAAAGGCTGAGGGTTACAGCTTCGTGTTTTAAGTCCCAGTGCATGCTTATGAATCTTTCGTGCTTTAAGCATGTCTTTTGTGGCAAGAGAAATAAAAAGCTGTCCTATGCCTGATGTCTGCTATTCTGTTCAATGCCTGCCTTTCTAGAGGGGACTCTGTTCATCTCCTTTGGAGAGACCTTGGATATGATATATCTGAGCTTGTTTTACAAACCTTTTCCACTTCACGCTGAAGTGGGAGTGAATAAATCAGAGACAACATAAGGAAAGCCAGGCTCCCTCTCTCAGGGGTCTGAACCTGAGTCATATGAATCTGAAGCAGGAGTCTCTTGGGAGAAGGGACTTCCCTGAGGCACCCATAGGTGATGCGTACAACTCCCCATTAAGCCAACAGTTCTTAAACACTTTCTCTATTCAGGACGCTGGGGAAAGAAATGAGGGGCATGGCAGATATGCAAATAAGGCAGAAACAAGGCAGAATGCAAGCCCAGAGGACATCTCTATACTGTCAATCAATCAGTCACCAAGCATTTGTTAAGTACTTAGATTTTCGTTAATGAGCCCAGCGTTTTGTCAACCATTAACAGGCTGGAGTGATGTCAGCTATTAGAACTACCCGACTCATTTTATTTTCTCATCATTTCCATTCCAGTCATAGTTCACACCCTGATAGTGCTTCATGGTGACACTCTCCTTAAAATTAAAATGGGTAGTGGGAGTATAATTTTTTCACATTTTACAAGTGAAGAAACCAAGGACCAGAGAAAGGAATTGGTTATGTCCAGGCCAGCATGCTATCACTAAATGGAGCAGCTAGGTGGCACAGTGAATGGAGCACTGAACTTGGAATTGGGAAGACTCATCTTCATGAGTTCAAAACCAGCCTCAGACACTTACCTACTGTGTGACCCTGGGCAAGTCATTCAACCCCATTTGCCTCAATTTCCTCATCTGTGAGATGGAGAATGAAATGGTAGACCACTCCAGTATTTTTGTCAAGGAAACCCCAAATGGGGTCACAGAAAGTTGGGTATGAATGAACAACAATAAGCTAGTAAGTAGCAGCCAGGACTGGGACCTAGAACTATGGAGGGCCAAGTCTAGGACTCATTTAACCACTTCTGACAGGTGGAAGGACACAAGTTCAAAACTTACCTCCAACACTCACTACCTATGTGACCTTAGACAAGTCATTGTCTAAGTTTCCTCATCTGTAAAATAGTGATAATGATGCTTACATGACTTATCTCACAGGGCTTTTCAGGAAAGCACTTTCCAAACTTTAGAATCCTGTAGAAATAGGATTTGTTGCTATTCGTACTGGTGTTGGTATTGGAACCAGCATTGTGTTCTTCCTAAGTATCAGGGTTTGAAGCCAGCATCTGCCTCTGACAAACCAGTCCTGCCCCCCCCCCCCATGCCTCAGTCTCTTCACCTCTAAACGGAGAAGGTTGGGCAGGCTGACCTCTAGAGACTCTTGTTCCATGGGGCTTGATGGATGGATTTTTCCTCTCCCAGGTCCAGAGCTTTCCCCTCCACTCCTCCCTGACTTTGTCTCTCTCCTAGACTTCCTTAGGCTCTGGTTCCTTCCTCTTTCCTTCCTGCAAAGGCAGCCACAAGGACATGTTCTGGCCCATCTACCGCCTTGTGTAACTTCCTTCCTGACTCTCACAGTGACATTTTAGGGTCCATGACCCAGACAATCCATCATCTTCCCCTCTCCTTCTTCCCTTTTCTACTGTAGCTGAACTAGTAATCAGAAGAATCACTTTCTTTTTTTCTGGCACTTTGAAGTTTCCAAAGTAATTTTTCTCTTCAAAAATGGACAGTGGTCTATGTGGTCTACTGTATAAAATGCTTTACACAGTGCCTGGCATACACTGGACGCTTAATGTATGCGTGTTACCTTCCCTTCCCTCTGCCTGAATATCAATTCGAGGTCTGCCAAAATCATTCATCACCCTAATTTCCAGCCTCATCTCATACTCCACTATAAGCAACCAAACCTCCAACAACGTGAACTCGTCTCTGCCCTGAAACATATTGGAGCTTTGTACACACACACACACACACACACACACACATACACACACAAAGATCTGGGAATTTAAGAAGATCCTAAGTTTAATCTGAGGCAGCCAAGAACGAGAACAGAAATATTGACTTATTTTCCAGAACCAAAGAAGTTTTAGCATTTCTCTTCTCTGGCCCAGTCAGAGTACAGGAGGTTTGGGTTCAATCCTAGGCGTTGCTACGGCTCAGTAAAGACATTGATACAGGAGAGTCAAGAGGAGGGATGAGAAAGGCCTCTGGGTTACATCGCACAAGTCCACGGAAGAAACTGAGGCTGTTTAGCCCAGAGGAAAGGAGGCTGGTGGGTGGAGGTGGGCCAGGAGAACTTTCTTCCAATAGTTAAAGATCTATCCCATGGAAGGGGGATTAGCCTTGGTCTGCTTGACCCAGGAGAGAAGTAGGAGCACATGGGAGGGAAAAGGGGGAGAGATGGAGAATTCAGCTGGATGTCAGGACAAACTTCTTAGTGCTGAGCCCTGCTCCAGAGGGGGATGGGCTGCCAAGGGGAGTCGGGGCACCCCCTTCACAGGAGATAGGCCATCACTCATGAGGTTTGTGGGAGAGAGCAATCTTGCTCAACTAGGTCGGGGTCTGGTGCCTGAATCTTCTTTCATTTGGCTCCATGTTTTGTATTTGTCAAAGCATTTCACATAAATTACCTCACATGATTCTTCCAATAACACTCTTTGTTTTCTATTTTAAGAACTGTGTTTCAAAAAATTCTAATTAATCTTTCTTCTCCAAATTCCCTGAAAGGAAGTCTGACAGCCCCACAGGTCAGAATGACCCCTGGATTGAAGCTCCAGGAGCCTGGCCCAAAGGTAAGTCCATTCCAGAACAAAGGATGCCTACTAGGGGACATCAAAGGCTGGATCCTGAGAGGAATGCTCATCAGGACCTCCCCCTTGACTCTGCCAGAAGCAGGGCCAGGGTCTGAAAAAGTAGGAAGGAAATGAACACTGGCCACTCTCACTACATACCTAGTAGACAATTCCTCCCCACCCTCCACCCCACCCTGGGATTATGCTAGGTGGGGATCAATTAAAGAAAGAAGAGACACAAAACAAGAGACAGAGAGACAGAGAGAGAGACAGAGAGAGAGGGGAGAGAGAAAGAGAGACAGAGACAGAGACAAGGGGGGGGGAGAGAGAGAGAGAGAGAGAGAGAGAGAGAATGAGTTTAGAGATCACCTAGTCTAACCCCAAATGGATTGTCAGAGAATTTCAGTAACTTGTCCAAGGTCACACAGGCAGAGCTGGGAGGCAAACATAGGCCCTGAGTCCAAATATGGATCTCTTGTAGAGTGATAGGTAGTAAGTTCCATGAGGCCAAGGACTGTCTGTTGCATCTTTTTGTATACCCAGCACTTTGCACAGTGCCTGACACACAGCGGGTATTTAGTAAGTGTTTATTGAAATGAATTGAATATACATATATATGTATATATGGTGGTATATTATATATTTAACATATGCTTTATATAATATATAATATTATAGCAGCTATAATAAGAATTACTTACTGCAATAATACTAATATTAATAATATACCATACATAATAACACAGCATGCTAGTGGTCACTGGTCTGGACCGGTGATCTAATTAGAGTAGAGAGTTCCCAGGTGAGAACACTCCTTTCACAAAGCAGATTTGCACGTGCTTCGCTTTGGGAGCTCTTAGAGGATTGCCTGGGGCACAGGGGGATGATCTGCTCAGGGTCATGCAGCCAGTCGGGAGAAATTTGTTCTTCAGCCTTTAGGTAAACGCCTGGCGGCCCCCAGGATCTGCCTGGTGCCATGTAATGGCCACTTGATAAATGTGTTTTCATTCTTTCATTCATTCCTTCCTGTCTCTGGGGGTGGCTTTGTACCCACCACACCATACCCCTCACCCTTTCTAATGGATCACAGAACCAGAGAATCATAGACTACTATCACCAAATGAGATATTAATGGTAGATTAAGTAGGATATGATTATAGTCATATTTGGCATTTATATTGGACTTTACAGTTTGCAAAGCACTTTACATACATTAATTCATCTGAGGCTTACAACAACCACAGCCAGATAGCATGTACTATAAGTAATCACCCCATTTTGCATACAGGAAAACTGAGACTCAAAGAGATTTAGTAACTTGGCCAGCATCACACAGCTAGTAAATGCATTAACAAAAAAATCCAAACAAACAAACAACGAACCCAGGCCTTCCTGACTCCAGGTCCTACAATTCTATGTTGAAATAACAGAGATCTTTTCCAACCCCAGGGGAGGAAATTTAAAAAAACTTCAATTCCTCCCCTTTCCTTCCCTCTCCTTCTCTTCCCTTTCCTTCCTTCCTTCCCCTCTCCTCCTCCTCCTTCCCTCCCTCCTCCTCCTTCTCCTCCTCCTTCTTCTTTCTTCTCTCTCTCCTCTCTCTGTCTCTCTCTTTGTCTCTCTCCTCTCTCTCTCCCTCTCCCCCAATCTGGCTCTTTCTTTCTCTTCTCCAGTTATTAAGAAGTCACAAGTGCCTATGGACTGCCGTGGGAGGTGGTGAGTTTCTCCTCCTTGAAGGAGGTTTTAGGGAAAGTTTCATCGTCATGCGTTGGTGATATCATAGAGGGAATTCCTGTTCAGGCGTGGGTTGTCACAGCTGGTGTCTGAGGTCCTGCGACTCTGGGTTCCGTGATTCTGTGAATGAACGAGTGAGTAAGGGAATCCAGTCCAAGCTTGTATTTTACAGCTGGGGAGACTGAGGCCCCAAAGAGGATTCCATCTCCCCCGGCCAGAGAAGATGGGACGCGCGTTTACGCGTCTGCGGGCTGCGCACAGAGGCAGGTGCTCCTTGACGTCCGCGGCCAGAGCGGGGCCAGCACGGAGCCCCCCTCCCAGTTATCTGCAGACTCGGCTTCCTTCTGGCTCCCGGGGCGGGGAGCTTGGTAAGGGCTGCTTCGTGGGCTTATGCCCCTAATGCAGTCCTTCTCATTCACCAGGGCCACGCGGTTCCATTTGCGTTATTTATGCCCTGTAAGCCGGGGCCAGGATGGGTGTCTCGGAGCAGCTGCTCGGCAGGAGCCCAGGCCGACTTCTGTCGTCACCTCGTCCGGTCCCCTGGCCTCCCGTGGCTGCCAAGGCTCTGGCCTTGCTCGCCTCCCTGACTCCATGGCTGGGAAGGACCATCCTCTCTGGACGTCTTCGGTCGGCCTCCCTGGCCTGTTGGGAGCTTCTCGATCCAGGTCGCCGGCCTCGCCCGTCCACCCCATCTCCCGCCCATGTTTCTGGCTGAGCTCAGGGCATATCCCTCCTGGCCATCATTAAAATCCCCACCGAGGGCTTTCTCTTGATCCTCCCCACAACGTCCTCACAGGCTGAAATCTTGGCCACAGTCAGCTGTGACTGGACCCTTGGCCCTGCCCAACCCGTGGTCCGGTCATTCGGATTTTCCCTTGAGTCCTAGATGGCATCCGTCATATTCCTGGCAGGATAGCAATGGTCCAGGGCAGGCAAGGGGAACCTTCGGCCCGAGGCCACATGGGACCCTCTAGGTCCTCGAGTGCGGCCCTTTGATTGAGTCCAAACTTCACAGAATAAATCCCCTTAAGAAAAGGATTTGTTGTATAAAACTTGGACTCAGCCAAAGGGCCGCACTTGAGGATCTAGAGGGCCACGTGTGGCCTCGGGGCCGAAGGTTCCCCTTCCCTGCTCCAGGCCCTCATCGCCTGGCCCACACCTCGGCTGACTTGACAATATGCCTTGTCTTTAGTTTGTGTTTCCTGAGAGAATGTATGCTTCTCAGACACGGGGACCCTTTAATTTCTGTCTTGTATCCTTAGCACATAAAACAGCAGGAGCTTAATAATTAAACAACAAGCATCTCTTAAGTACCTACTATGTTCCAGGCATGGCCATGTTGAGGGATAAAATTCAATGAATCAAATAATCCTCACACTCAAGAAGCTTGCATTCAATAAATGCCAGTAGCTCCCTATTACCTGCAGGATCACCTTAATCCTCCTAAGTACTCTGTAATAACTACAGTGGCATTGGACTCCTGGCTGTTCCTCACACACGACCTCCTCCCCCCATCTCCTGACTCCGGGCATTTACCCTGGCTGTGCCCCATGCCTGGAACACACCCTCACTTCATTTCTGCCCCCTGGCTTCCCTGGCTTCCTCAAAGTCTCAGCTAAAATCTCACCTGCAAGAAGCGTTTCTCAATGCTCCTCAGTGCTACTGCCTTCTCTCTAAGAAAGCTCTCACAGATCCCGTCTATATCTTGTCCATATATCATCGTTTTCGTGGTGTCTCCGTCCTAAGACGATGAGCCTCTGAGAGCAGAGACTGTTTTCTTCCTGTCTTTGTTTCCCTGGCAGGTTAGTACAGTAGGTGGCATATAGGAGGTGTTAAATAAATTCTGCTGACTTGATTCTCATTTTACTTAGCTTGCTAATCAACCTAGTTAACTATTTTCTGAAGTAGTGCATTCCACATTCTACATTCTAAGGCCCTTCTTTGCTCTGACAACTCTTTAGTGTAAGATCTAGTCCATGGCCCTCCACCTTCCACCCCTTCATCCCTTAGTCATGGAAAGACTTCATCCTCATCATGGCCTCTAAGACTCCTGCTTTTCCTTCCAGACTCAGAACAAGTATCCCATTCTACAGAAACTTTTCCTCCTGCTCCATGCCCCCTCCATGCTCTTGGATCTGTTTTGCATAGACCTATCTATAGATGACAGAACAGAAGCTACTTGAGGGCAGGATCTGTTCTGCTTTGTATCTTTGGGTGTCAGCACACAGTAGGTCCTTCATAACAAAGTGCTCATCCATTGCTCTCCCAGCCCTGACATTCGACACTCTAAGATCTTTACCTGCTCTTGCAAAGTCCCTCTTCCAAGGCAACTCCCAGCTTGACTGTCCCAGGTTCTGTGATCTAAAGTCCCTTGCTGCTCGGCCATCCTATGCCATAAGAGCCCACTGCATTTCTGAATCTAGCTTACAGAAGTAAAGAACTCCCAGGCTCCACCAGCAGGTTTTTGACTTAGCAGGCACTTTTCAAAAGGCTCAAACAGCCCAGTGATGGCTAAAGTTATGGGGCCCAAAGATGGTGCTGCGCAGAGCAGAGGGCCCAGGCCAAGGCCACCACCTGGTCTCCCTCATGGGAGGGGAAGAATAGCAAGAGTCCTCAGGCCCTAGAGGCAGAGGACCCACAGGGAGGGAGACCTGGGAAAGAATGGGGCGGGGGTTGGGCATCAGCGAGGTAGCCTCAGACTGGGCAAAGCCAACGCTGCCAAGTCAAGAGGCCCCCTCGCACTGCCATCTGGGCAGTGGGATGAGGTCACACAAGGTCCTGGGCTGGTGCTGCAGTGGAGAGATACCTCCCTCCTGGCTGGTTTCTTATTTTTGGAGCCACACCAGGGAGGTGAGCCGCCCGACTGGATGGGCCAAGCAAGCAATGGGAGATGACGCTTCCCAAGAAGCTCGGGACAAGAACAAGGAAGGGGAGGCCAATGCAAAGGTAGTCTGTCCTCCATAAGGGAGCCTCATTTCTCTGAGAGGCCCCGAGAAACAGACGCAGGCAGATATAGGGGCTTACTGCCCCTAGAGAGAAATCGATTCATCCACTAACAAGCATTTATTATGTGCCAAGGTATGCGTCCAAACTCCTTAGCCTGGCATTCAAGGCCCTCTGTAACGTCTCCCTTTACAGTCTAACCTCACCTCGCCAGCCTAAACAGGGGTCCTAGTAACTGCAGCTTACTTCTAAATGGTAGTTAAGATTGCTGAGGGTTTTCCATGCATGAGCTATCCCTCCCCTCTCCCTCTCCAAAAAGTCGCTATATCTTGTTCCCCTATGCCTTTCCTTCACCATCCCTGACTTAAAGCCATCACCTTCCTAGGCCTAGCTCCAGTGATTCCTCCTCCATGAAGCCTTCCCTGATTCTCCCAGCTGGAAGAGCTCGATGCTTCTGAATGACCATCACCCCTTTATCCATGCCCCTCAGTCAACTGATTTCCAGTTGACAGCTCCTGAGCACTCCCAAGAACCTGTTCCATGGGGAGCTTATACCAGCCTGTCTCATGGGGCAGTTAGCCATTCCTGATGACTTACACCTGACTAATGACTGGGATGGGGAGATTTGGTCTTTCAACTCCACCATAATGCTTTGCCCAAGGCCTCGTACCCAGCAGACATCTGTAAAGGTTTGTTGAATGAATAAATGAAGGATCCAGAGACGGCCTTCATGGACAGCAGGTAGGCATTCTCTCAGAATCTCTGGGACTCTGCAAGGATGGGAAAATGCATTCTTGAAGCTCCATGAGGCTGCCTGGTCCCATTGTGTTTTTAGAAGAAGAAGGAGACAGAGGATAGATTCCTGCCTGCTCACACTCACTTTTGTGGGATGTGGGCATGGAGAAAGACAGAGGGAAATTCTTGCTGCTGACACATGAGGCTCTGTCTAGCTTTGCATATTCTACAGGGTCTGACACAAAGAAAGAAGGGATGGCTTCTGGCTCTTCCTGGCTGTGTGACTCTAGGAACCTCAGTGTGCTCATCCGGAAAATGGGCATCATAGTATTTCCAGCACCTGCTTCACAAGATGATGACTCTTCCGTAAGGTCATGTATACAAATTTTAAAAAGTGCTATGTGAAGTTCAAATAATAACAGCTAAGGTTGTTTTGTAAGGCGCTTTATGAATATTATCTCATTTGATCCTCACATTAACCCTAGGAGGGAGGTGCTGTTATTATCCCCATCTCACAGATGAAGAAACTGAGACGGTCATGGGTTAAGAGATTTGCTCCGGGTCACACAGCTAGTAATGATCAGAGGGCAGATCTGAACCAGGCCTCCTTGACACCAGGTCTGTGATCTTCACCTCCCCTGAAACAGCCTCTGTACAGTCCTTTCCCATCCTTCAAGACCCAGCTCAACCCCATCTCCTCCTTGAAGCCTTCCCCGATGCCCCGACTGAAATCCTCATTCTCTAAATTTATTTGTCACTAGGTCTGAAGTCCATCCTTTGTATTAAGTTAAAATGTGCTGTGTATTTTTTCCCTTTTCCATAGTCTTTGAGAGCTGGAAAGGCCTTAGCATTAACACTCAACGTAGGGGGAACCTTGGACATCATTCGATCCTACTCCCTTATTTTATAGGGAAGGAAACTGAGTCACAAAAGGGAGAAGAGACTTGTCCAAGTTCCAGCAATGACTCAGTGGCAGATTCAGAAGTAGAATCCAAGCCTCCCATCCTCCTAATTCAACCCTCCCCATGATATCCCATTGCCAGGAATAATAAAAATTAATGGGATTCTGGTGAGGGGGAAAGATAACGGTCATTGGCCAAAAGTGTATATGCGTTAAGAAAAAGTGCATCCTCTTCAACCTGCAAAGTTTTAAGCCCATTTTGTGAAGGGGAACCAGTGTTGGAGACAGGATTTGGTCCCAGGTCAGTCTAACACTCTTTCCATGGCCCCAAGAGACCGAAAGCAGAGGGGAATGAGGGCTACCCAAAGAGGAGAAGGGGAATGTCAGAGGAGAAGAAACAGGATGACTGCCGCAGGGCAGAGGGAGACCCTCCAGGAGCTGTTTCTGAAGGAGAGAAGGAGCCCATGGGCCTGCAAGGGCCTTCCCTCCCCCCTGACACTGCAGATGTTGCTTCCTGCTGTTCGGGCATGATTAATGCCCTCGCCCAATGCTGTGGGCTGAGGCTGGTCCCACCCATGTTACTGGAATCCCAGAGGCAGTGGCTGACACCCTTGTCTGCAGAGTGTCCCCATCTGTGTCCGCCCCAAATGATGGGCTCATTAAAAGCTCATGCTCTTGAGAGCTGTCGCCAGGGGCTGCTGACTGAATCAGTGCTTAGAGGAAGAGTTCGCATAAATAAGAGAGCGGAGATCACTGAGTCTGAGCCTGACGGGGCTTCACAAGGCATCTCCATCAAGGGGGCTGAGGCTTCCATCTGGAAGGGCCCTGAGAGTCCAGAGAGTTCAACCCCCTCATTTAACAGGGAGGAAGTTAAGGATCAAAGAAAGCCATGATTTGCCCAGAGTTACGGGCTAGTCAATGTTCGAGGCAGACCTGACTCACCCCAGCCTCTCTCCCAGGTCAGGGGGCCCTTCTGTTGTTCCCCTGAAAGAATGTCTGGCTGGCCCTTCCCTTCCTCAAAAATGAGAAATAAAGGCAATGATGACTTTCAGGGTAGGACAGGTCCTTAGGATGTTAGAAGGGTCCCCAAGGGCTGAAGGACCAGTGGAAGGAGAGATGAATCCCAGTGAGGGGGGGGGTTCCCTGACTGAGGAACTGGAGGTTCCTTTTGATGATTTGATAACCACAGTAAATGTGGTTATTGTCTTCCCAGAGCATGCATCCAAGACAGAGCAGGGAAAACGTGCTGAGACAGAAGGAGTGAGTTCCCTCTTTTAAAGGTATTCAAGCCAAGTGAATGAACACATGTCAGCATATTGTTGAGGCAGAATTATAAGTGGGAGTTCAGGTACCTGAGGGAAGTTCACTTGGATGGGTTGCCATGGACAGTGTAGACAACAGTTAGGTGTAGTCACCATGCGATATACACATCCATGAAGCAGCAGATAATGCCAGACATTGAACGACAAGATGAGGGGCTCAGAAAGTGTAGGCACCAGGAATTTAGAAAAGGCCTGAGAAGTCAGGGATGCCTCAAACCACTGGGCTAGTAACTCCAATGGAAAGCATTATAGCCGGTCGTAGAGAAGAGAGAGAAATCCTCTCCACTGACCGTATTTCCCCTGTTCATGGAGCAAGGAGAAAGACAAAGATTGATCCCCTCTGAAGAGATGGGGTCTGCCCGTATAGCTGGCTCTCCCCTAAACTGACACTCGTCCCCCTCCTTAGAACGGGTTCCCGCCCCAGGTGTGCCCCTTGCCTTTCAAAACCCACCAGGGGCACGGAGTCTTCTGGGCCTGCCATTACTTAGATGTTCTCTAATGTCACCCAAAGAATTTTTTTATCCTTCTGAAGAGAGTAGTTTAGTCCAGACACATCTTCAAACATCATACAACATATTAATACCTCATAGACTCTGTTACCTCCTCTGTGATTCCAATGTTCCCATTGGGCTGGAAAGAAAACTAAAGGACCCGGGGTCTCCTGAGTGCAGCATTGATCTGTTCCTGTTGTGTTCCCCCCCTCCCCAATCCTCCATTGTGTAATTCTTATGGTTGGGATAGTTTCTGTGTTTCTGTTTTGCCTCTACAGCCCAAGCATCTCCCACAATGCCTTGCACATAGCAGACGCCCTTCCAATGCTCTTTCAAATGACTCGATTTGCTAGAGGGAGGAAAAACTCATTCTTTGTACATGTTTCTGGGGTCTGTGGATAAAGTCAAGAAGACCCCTATTCAAATGCTCCCTCAGGAATTTTAGGTGTATGACCCTGGGAGAGTTGCTTGACCTCTATGTGCCTCAGTTTCTTCATCTGTAAAATGAGGGTGTTGGACTTCATGGCTTTCCAGCTATGAAGATCTATGATCTGCTGGTTTGGTATCAGATAAGACACAAAGAGACTACTCTTCCTTTCCATGGGAGAGAAGCTATTGTCCTACATCCAGAGCTCTGCAGTTTCACTGGGAGCTTGGTTGGACCTTAATTCCCTTTCCTAGTTGGGTGATTAGGTGCTACTTAGGCTCCTTCTCTGAGCTCCATTTCTGATACTGGGCACAAGGGGTTTGAACTAGCTGACCTCCAAAGTCCCTGCATCTTGAATTCCTTTGAGTCATGGTCCTTAATTACCAAAACATTAATTACCCAATTAATTAATTAGCTACAAGGCCCTGTGCTAAGCATCAGGGTAGGGAAAAACACTGGAAACAGCAACAGGGCTCGGCACAGTACTCCAGGGATACATCATTTAGCAAAGATGCAAAAGGCTAAATATAAATATAGGACCATAAAATCACTGAGGTCTAAGAGTCCTTAGAAGTCATAATAATGTCTCCCACATTATACACTTGGGGAAACTGAGGTCCACACAAATGAAGTGACTTACTCAGAGTCCCACAAACTGTGAGACCAAAGTCACGCAAGTGCTAAGTAGCAGATCTGGAATTTGAAGACAGTCCCTCTGGAATTTGACTCCCAATCAAGAAATGCTTCTTAAGCATGAACCTGGCACTGGGCTAAGCCCTGAGGACACAAAGTGGAACGAGCCCTGCCCTCAAGGTGCTTACACTCATGGGCAGGACAACATATCCACAAACAAGTACCTACATGATACTTTATGGAATTGACTGGTCCTCATTCAATAAACATGTATTGTTTGTTTGTTTGTTTGTTTTGCTTTTTGGTGAGGCAATCGGGATTAAGTGACTTGCCCAGGGTCACACAGCTAGTAAGCATTTTGTGTCTGAGACCAGATTTGAACTTAGGTCCTCGTAGCTGCCCCTTCAATAAACATTCATTAAGAATCTACTTAAGTGACAGGCGCTGTGCTAATCACTAAGGATACAGAAAGAGGCAAAAGACAGTTTCTGACCTCAGGGAACCTTCAATCTAAAGTGGGTGAAAACAAGCAAATACATATGTACAAACAAGCTATATATCAGATAAGTAGGAAATAATTAAAAGAGATATAATCTCAGAGAGGAAGACAGTAGAAACTGATGAGAAATACTGGACTCCTTTGGTTGACCACACTGCCTGGGGCATGTGTGCTGTCTGTCTCTGATGGTGTTCAAACAGAAGCTGGATGAGTTTATATCAGGGAATTCCTGCTTCAGGTAAGAATTGAACTGGGCAACTTCAAAAATGCCTTCTAACCTTAGGCATCCATCTATCCATTCATTCATCCATCCATCCACCCATCTATTCATTAATTTATTCGTTCATTTGTTTAATAAAAATTGACCATAAGTGTCAGCTGAATGAAACATAGGGGCTTCTCAGAGGGGAGAAGCCCCTACATTTGTTTGTTTGGTTGTTTTTTTAGCTCAGCCTAGGGCCAGAGGGCCCCGCTTCAGTCTGACTCTGAGATCCAGGCAAGAAGACTGGTCCATTTTACTCCTTCACTAACACTTTTTGCTGCTATGGAATTTTCCATTTGAGATATCCTTTGAGAAACAGTCTCTGAAAGCCCTGGCCATCCCCAGCCTGTTCCACTGGCATTCCTGGCACACCCCGCAGGTCACCCAGTGAAGATGCTGCTTGTGGAGCAGAGAACCCAAAGCTTTGCAGTACTGTCTCCCCAGCCCCCCACACACCAAGCCCCCAAACTTGGAAAGAGAGCCCGAAAATTGTGAAAACATGCCTTCCAAAAGTTGCTTGCCATGTGACAGACGGAGTCTCTTTCTGTAGCTTATATTTTCCCAAATTGGCAGAGTTAGACTGTGCCAGAAAGCCTGCCCCACCCCCTCCTCACTCTCCCCCAAGCTGCATCTTTTCAGAAAACAGGCATCTGGAAGCTGGCCGGGATCTGGAAGACGCCCGTCATTTCTGACAAGCTGACACAGAGCCAAAGCTGTTTGGTTCCGATGGCAGCAGGCGAGTGTGCATGGCTCCAGGGATGACAGTCTGGGCTGGAAACTGAAAGTAGAGATGGGGGAGGGGCAACCTATTAACAAGTTCATTTACCCTGTGATGCAAAGGACCCAGACCTCTCCACTTCCTGACCTGACCCAAAGTAGGAAAATTATGTGGGAAGTGGTATGTGCATGACGAAGCCTTAAAAACCAAACACAAGACAAAACCATCTTCGACCTGCAAGAAATAGTTGAAATAGTGATCAAAGACTGGCTGAGCTGGGTAGGACTTTGGAGCATAGAGGAAAGAATGGCCCAGCTGGGAGAGACTTTCCTCAGAACATGGAATAGCAGAACCAGGAGGGTTCATGGCATGGAGAACAGTAGGTAGCTAGTAGGCACTTAATAAATGCAGATGATCTGGGAGACTGATACAGTGAGTAGAATGGATAAAGTAATTATTTAGTGTCAGAGAACATGGATTGAAGTCTCAACCCCACTACAAACCACCTGAAGGTCTTGGGGCAAGCCATGCAATCTCATTGGGACTGTCTCCTCACCTGGAAAATGCAGGTATTGGATGAGATCATCTCTGAGGTCCCTCCCAGCTCTGAAATTTTATGTTACCACAGTCTTTGAACATCAGAGAAGAAGGGCCCTTAGAGACGTCTAGTCTAATCTGTTCATTTTAAAGATAGGGAAAGTGATGTTTAGAGTAGATATGTGTGAGGTGCCCAGGGCCACATAGTTTATGTAAGACACAGGGTTCAAACTCAGGTCCCAGGCCAGGACTGTTTCCACTACCTCGTGTAACTGCTAATCTTTCTTTAAAATTCTAAAGTAGAAAAGAAAGAAAGAAAGAAAGAAAGAAAGAAAGAAAGAAAGAAAGAAAGAAAGAAAGAAAGAAAGAAA
>NW_020950758.1:5183518-5185271 GCF_900497805.2 Vombatus ursinus | reverse complement strand
AAAGAAAGAAAGAAAGAAAGAAAGAAAGAAAGAAAGAAAGAAAGAAAAACAAAGTAAAAAACTGCTTCATTTCCCTCAGAGGCTGCCTTCAAAAGGTGTGTTCTCATAATAAATGATAGGGAGTGTGACTCAGAACACTCCCACTACTTGTGGATGCTAACAAACAGCAGGTGCCCCACAGTCTGTGGGTGACTCCCTCCCCTGCCCTTGGGAATCTTGCTGTGATTTCCTAGAGCTTTCCCTGGTCCCAGTCGGCAGGCTCAGGGCCTTGGGGACAGCAGTAAATGGTATCTCTCATCCAAACTCTTGGTTCCATCATTTAATACCTTCTGGAATCTGGTTCCCATTACCCCTAGTCCCAAATATTCACATACTCAATATGCCTTCCCCCACCCCAACTGAATTCTACATCCTGGTTGCTGCTTCCTTCCCGTCTCCATTCCCTGCTCAGGTCACTCCCTAATGTTTGGAATTAACTGTACTAACCCCATCTTTGCCTATCAAAACCCCTTCTCTCCTGTAAAGTTTAGCACAATTACCACCTCTTCCATATAGCCTAACCTGATATGTCTTCAACCCACTCCTATACACCCCTTACAATACACATAGCAAAGTGAACTATTCTTCAACAATTCCATAGACGTTTGCTTCTTTGCATTTTTCTCCTTTGTTTTCATTCCTTCTGAAGCAGAGTTATTTGTGTCTTAGGCTCTTTCTTTCCATTGGGTTATAATCCTGAAGAGCGTGAGATAGATAGATAGATAGGTAGATGGATGGATGGATAGATAGATGATAGATGGATGGATAGATGGTTGGAAAGATGGATAATGGTTGGATAGATGATTAAATGGATGGATGATGGATAGGAAGGAAGAAAGGTGAATAATTAGATGGATGGATGGATGATAGAGAGGTAGACACATAGATACACATACATAGATAGTCCATGATTTCATCAGGATCAGAACTTCTTGTTGAAACTTCCTCCAGTAATTTTGGTAAGCAATTCATTTGTAGACCATGGTCTTAGGGAGTTTCCCAGGCCACTGAAAGGTTCATTGACTTGTCCAGGGTCACAGAGCCAGTTAGTGTCAGAGGCAGAATTTGACCCTAGGTCTCCCTGAATCCAAGGTTAACCCTCAAGCCACAGCACTACATTATGGATTATCATTGTCAGTGTTTTCTCTTTCAATGAGACTGTTATTTGAACAGGAAAGAATAGAAGAAAAATTGTTAACAGGAATTTTTAAAAAATGGCCAGGCAAGTTTGGGTCACTGGTCCAAGAATAACTCTATCTCATAGCACTGAAGGAATGAGAGCCAGGATTGGTAAAGTACTTTATTTGAATTCTCTCATTTGATGCCCACAACAGCCCTGTGAGGCACAGATGCTTGACCTCAAAGAGTCTGGGAAGAGATTTTAAAAGGTCTGTAAACTTGAGTGGAAAAAGTACACCTTTATTTCCATGTAGTTGGTTCCCTTTGTAATCCTACATATCTTATTTATGCAGTTAAATGCTTTTCAGGACACATACAAAAAGTGTATGGCACTCAAATAGTGGCTTGTGACCCTGGGCAAGTAAATCTGTGGCCTGGGACCTTCCCTAAAACTATGTGTTACAGATTAGTTTCTTACTTGAATTGCTGAAGGAAGTTTTAATGAGAGTTCCTAGCCCTGATGAAATCATGGGCTATCTAATCTATCTATCTATCTATCTATCTATCTATCTATCTATCTATCTATCTATCTATC
>NW_020950758.1:5151342-5183508 GCF_900497805.2 Vombatus ursinus | reverse complement strand
ATCTATCTATCTATCTATCTATCTATCTATCTATCTATCTATCTATCCATCCATCTATCTATATCTGTCTGTCTGTCTATCATTCTGTCTGTATATATGTCTGTGTCTGTCAAAAGGGTAAGGAACCCATGCCATAAGAAAAGTGTTTCTACCATCCCCATTTAGCAAATGAGGAAACAGACACAGAAATATGAAATGATTTTCAGGGGTCACACAGCTAGAAAAATGTCTGTTGTGGGAGCAGAACTTCAGTCTTCTTGACTCTTAAGCCCTACACTCTCCACTGCACCACACAGTCTTTCTTGAACCAGCAGTCAAGACATAAAAGCCACTGTCAGTTATATTTGAAAGATGAAGGGAAAGGGAAGAAATGGCCCCAGACTGGAGAGCAGCAAAGGTTGTTGGTTTTCTAAAGGAGGAAGTGGGTGGAGCCTACAGATTATAGCTGGTGAATTTGATT
This sequence comes from Vombatus ursinus, assembly GCF_900497805.2. NCBI lineage: Eukaryota > Metazoa > Chordata > Mammalia > Diprotodontia > Vombatidae > Vombatus > Vombatus ursinus. The sequence continues at coordinate 5,183,048 of NW_020950758.1, read as the reverse complement.
TAAATGCATTGCAGAATTGTTAAACATCTTGGTAGAGGGGTGGTTTGAGAGTAGGAAGAAAGAAAATCAGCAGTGGCAAAGAGCTGGTCTGGCTTCATCAAGAATAAATCACTCCAAGCTAACCTCATTTCCTTTCTTGACTGTTACTGGACTGATAGTTCAAGGGAATTTTATAGCTAGAGTTTCCCTCGGTTTTAGCAAAATGTTTTATAAGCACTTTGTGTGATTCTTGTGGAAAAGATGAAGTGTTGTGGAATAGCCCGAGGTGTGTGTCAAACCCTGGCTGTTCAATCATAAAGGATGTGCATTAATAGTTTAATGCCAACTATTAAGGTTAAAATCCCACCGTAAGCATTCCATCCTCAGACCACATTTGGCATGCTGAGATCTCTTCTGGGCAATCCATTTTAGTGAGGAAGCTGAGGAGAGCATCCAGATGAGTGCAATGAGGATGGCCAGAGGGCTAGACCACACCATACTTCAATTTGAGTTGAAGGAACTCAGCATGTTTAGCCTGGAGACAATAAAATCCAGGAGGAACAAAATCATTTTTCCTCAAAATAATTTTTCTTCTTTGAAAATTACTTTTCTTTCAAATATAGGAAAGGTATCAAACAAGATGGAGGACTAGCCATTTTATCTAATCTGTACAACCTCTGAAACCTTTCCAAAACACAAATTATGTGCCAAAGATAAAGTAACTTCAGCTGTATTGGTAGAGTAGGACTCCAAAAGAAGGACAAAACAAAGAAACCAAACCTGGGAACTGATGCTTACTGACCCTGAGCTCACTCAGTCCCCCCTCCCCTGTGATACCAGCAGCAAGGCTGCACTAACAGATCTAAGAACCTGACATATGGGCTTACAACAAAACCTATCCCTACACCCTGATATCACCTCCTTCTTTCTAGTTCCAGGGAGACCCCAGATCTAGGAATATAGCCAGGGCAGCTTTTGGGAGCAAAAGCCTAACAGGCCAACAACCTCATAGCACCAGTGCTGCAGAGCTCTGACTGCCAGTGCCATGCCAGAAAACTAAAGAACAGAGGGAGATAGACAGGACACCAGGACAGAATGGCATATATGTGTGGGGAGGGGAGGGGGGGCGGTGCTACACAGGACTCCATTAAGCCTGAGGAAAAGAGCACAGCATCCAGCTGGGGCACTTCTGACCACCCAAAAACCAGAGACCTAGGCTGGTGACTGCTCAGCATGGGAGGAGGCTGAGATGTTTTGTGATCCAACCGCCAAGGAAGCCATTATCAGAAGCAAGTGAGTCAGAGAGTGAATCAGGGAAGTCAGAGCAGGGGAAAGATTGAAATTACCAAAGCTCTTAAGGAGAAGAAAACTCAAAGACCTTGAGCGTAGCAAATACATCAATGGGGAAAACATTAATCCCAGGAGGAAATATGGCCTCTAGAGTTAATCAATGACTTTAGGTATCCATGAATAAATGTTGAAAACCAAAGGAAAATTATATTCGATGAGAAAAAAGACCATGTGGAATGTGAGACCATGGAACCATAACATGACGTTTCTTAGTGGTTCAAGAGAGAAGGGAGATTGGGGGCTTGTTCTAGGCATAGCCTGGAGTATTTGGGGCTTGCAAAGTTTATTCGTCTTACCATGGAAGAGGGGAGAATTGGAACTCCTGAAGGCAACTGGAACCTGAAGGAGTGGGAAAACATGGATGTAAGGAGGAAATCTGGGGGCAGATGTGGGGGAAGAAAGGTAATTAGGGGAAGGCATAGATGAGCTGTGGGCTGCATAAGCCAGCACATAGTGGGGAAGGGCCCTACAATGGGGTAGTATCCTCTCTGACACGAACGATAGTTGGCATTGTTTTGAGAGTGAGGAACAATGGAAAAAGGAAATCCAGAAAGCAAGCTCTATGAGACATGGCAGAAAGTGAAATGGCCTAGGTGGCCCAAAGGGGAGAACCCAGAATGCATACCATCAAAGCTTTGATTACATGAGAAATACAGAGAAAAGAAAGAGACCAGATCGTGTAGGAATCATGAATCGGCAAATGAGGGTCTACGGCCAACAGAAAGAGGATGGAGAATGAAGAGAGAGGGACGAATCATTTTTGGAAAGGGATGAGAAAAATAAAATAAAATAAAAAAACCCACTAATGAACAGGCCTGGTTGAAGGGGAGGAGAGGAAAGGAAAATCTACTTGACTAACTGAGAGGAAAAAAATGGGAGAAGAGTCATATAACCTGATAAAACCAAGAGAGACAAAGGAATTTATAAACCAAATCCCAAAGGGAAAAGGATAATAAATGAGAGGAAGGGATCAGAGGTGAAGGAAAGAGAATCAGTGGGAATGGGGAAACCTTAAAATAAAAGATTAAGGGAAAGTAACTGAAGTAATATAGGAATATAACTGTATTTATAGCAGAAGAGGGGGAATCATAACTTGGATAAAAAATCTATTTTAGAGACAGCTAGAGGAAAATATAAACTTAACTCTCATAACTTAGTCTCATAACTGTGCTGATGGACTCAGTTTTTGATACTCAACACTTTCTCAGCTCCTTCAGATAATAAATCTCCTGCAGTTACGGGTAGGAGATTTATTCCTAACCAAACAAGAGATAGATGCAATTAGGAAAGATAAAATTAGATAACTTTGTTTACTTAAAACTGAAAAACTTCTGCACAGACAAAATTAATGCACCTAGAATAAGAAGTGGCCAAAAAGGGAAAAAAAAAAAAACAAAAACTTTGTGTCAAATTTATCTAAGGGTTTATTATCCAAGATATAAAAGCAATATCTGTGTGTATGTATGTACACACACATACACACACACATACATACAGATCTATATAATATACATAATACATACATATATGTGTATTTTATGTGTGTATATATGTTATATATATTATATATATATATAGATACATACATATGACTACTAGCTATTCCCCAACAGTTAAACAGTCAAAGGATATGAACAAATAGTTCTCAAAGGAAGAACTGCAAAATATTCCCAACCAAATTAAAGAATGATCCAAATTACTAATAACAGGAGAAATTCAAAGCAATACAACTGAAATTTCATCTTATACCTTGCAAACTGGCAAATATGATGAAAGAAATGGCAATAGTCGACTCAGATCCTTACAATCTAGCCAATAGCTCACTAATGTTCAGACTCCTTAAGAGTCTGCCCAATATAATGGATGTTCTCATAAACCTTGTCTTTGGATGAAAAAAAAAAAGAAATAGTAATAGTCAATGTTGAAGGGGCTGTAGGTAGGTACATTAATACATCATTGGTGGAGTTGTGAAATGGCACAACCATTTTGGAAAGCAATTTGGAATTATGCAAATAAAATGATTAAAATGTCCATAACCTTTGAACCAGAGATTCCGTCACTGAACTTATACTCTAAGGAAAACATAGATAAGAAGGAAATCCACATATACTTCAAAATATTTATAACAGCACTTTTTGTTATAAATAAAAATTGGAAAGAAAGTAGATGCCCTTCAATTGGGGGAATAGCTAAACAAATTATGGTACATTATTGTAATGGAGCATGACTGTGCTATAAGAAATGATCTATGTAATGAATACAGAGAAGCATGGAGAGATTTAGATGAACTGAAGCAAAGTAAAGTAAGCAGAGCCAAGAAAACAAAGTGCACAATTACTGCAACAATGTAAATGGAAAGAACAGCAAAAAAATTGATGAAACGATGATGTTCAGTCATATCCAACTTTTTGTGACCCCATTTGGGGTTTTCTTGGCAAAGATACTAGAGTGGTTTGCCATTTCCTTCTCATGGTCATTTTACAGATGAGGAAACTGGAGCAAATACAGTGAAGTGACTTATCCAGGCTCACAGAGCTAGAAAGTGTCGGAGACCAAATTTGAATTCAGGAAGAGGAGTCTTCCTGACTCCAGGTCTGGCACTCTATCCACTGGGCCATTTAGCTGTTCAAAGTGATTGCAACAAAATGATAAATATCAAACAAAACTCAAATGAAGACATATGGAAGGACACTCGTGTTTTGAGACTTTTTCAATGTCTTGATCATTTGTGCTGATTTTTTTTCCTCTCTAAAAAAACACTTTGTTATATGGGATGGCTCTTTGGGAGGAGGTGAGGGAAGGCTACCTTCCCTCACCGGGGGTAAATATAATAAATGAAATAAAAAATATTAATAAAAACTTTAAAAAAATAGTATCATGTCAAAAGGTATTAGATCCATTCCTTTTAACCCAGCAGGGCATCACTTGAAGCAATCAACCATCAATTCACCAGCGCTTATTAAACACTGACTACTTGGCAGGCATTGTGCTAGGTTCTAGGGATCCAAAGACAAAATAAGACCATTCCTACCTTTCAAGAAGCCCACATTCTGTCACAGAAAATAATGTGTACTTAGATAGTTAACTATACAAGAGACAAAATGTAACTTCAGGGGGACGTGCTGGTAGCCACAGGCATGAGAAAAGTCTCATGTGGGAGGTGGAATGTGGGCTGGTTTTAAAAGAAACTCCAGATCCTGGGAGGCAGAGCCCTGGGAGGCTTTTGCAAAGGGACACCGTTAAGCTTAAAAGAAAGCTTTCTGGTCATTAGAGCTGTCCCAGACCAGCAGGGGCCACCTTCAGAGAGTGGGCAGGCATCTCCTCACTGGAATTCTTCAGGCAGAGACTGTCAAAGAGGAGATTCCTGCTCAGGTACTGGTCAGACCACAGGCCCCCAGACGTCCTTTCCAATGCTTGAGATTCTGTGACTTGTTTGGGAATGGTGGTCATCCACTCAACACCACGAGCACTTACTGGTTGCTTCCAGCCCACAAAACCTCATCCTTTAAAGTCAGCCAGAGCAGCAGCTCCTTTCCATCTAATGTCTCATTCCATACCCCCACATCACCTCTCCCTCCAAGCTCCTACCAATAAAAACACATGTTTAACCAAATTCAGTTGTGGATGAATTGTGGTCCTCCAGCACTCACCTCTGCCACTGGGAACACCTGTCAGAGTGTGTTAGAGGCTAGGGGAGGAGAGATGTTATGATTTCCCAGATGAGGAAAATGAAGTAAGGGCGTAATAATGTTGATCTGGGAGTTAGCCACACGACTAGATACCAGGTCATCTCATTCCCAGTACTGTGTCCCTTCATCATTGATTACGTTAAAACAAAGTTTTAGAGCTAAAAAAGACCTTGTAAGTAACTAAGTCCAACTCCTGAATTTAGTAAAGGAGGAAACTTGGGGCCAGTGAGGTGAAGTGACTTGGTCAGATTCATACAACTAATAAGTACCCAAGGTAAGATTTGAACTCAGGCATTCCTGACTCTAACCCTAACACTTTTTCCACTGGGACACATAGCTACCATAGAGCCATCATATATGGCAGGTCCACTTTTCCTTTCATATCTCCACTCTTTCCTCATGTATTGACAATGTGGATGGATGTTGCAGTTGGCTAGGCAGATTCTTAGTCAGACTAGGCAGATATGAGAAGGTCAAAGCTAAGGTCAAGACATGGTCAAGATGAACACTGGAGGAGAAACAGGGGCCTAGATTGCTCACCAGGAAGTGAACTCAGAAGTAAGATTATGGAGACTTGGGATCAAATTCTGACCAGTTAGTGGGTGTATTAGCCAACAATCCAATCCATCAAGCATTTTTGAAGTTCCACCATTGTCCAGGCACTGGGATGGATCCTGGGTAAACAAGGACTAATGAAACAAACAATGGTCCTTACCCTCAAGGTCTAAGGGCAGATGTACCAAAAAAATCAGAGATTTAAATCTGGAAGGGACCTTGGAGATTATCACTCCAACCCCCCATTTTACAGATGAGGAAGCTGAGACTGAGAGAAATTGAGCAACTTGCCCAAGACTCTAGAACTAGGGAGTACCAAAAGCAGGATCTGAACCCAGGTCCTCTGAAATTCTACTTCAACATTCTTTCCACACACCAGACGATCTCTCATGGACAGATGTGATAACTGGAGGCCAAAGGGAGCATTAGAGTTTGGAAAGACTTCCTAAGCAATGGGTCATATGAATTGAACCTTGAAGGAAATCAGGAATTTTAAGAAGCAACAGAGAGGCAGGACAGCATCCCAAGAAGGAGGAGTGCAAAAGCATAAAGAGAGGAGATAGAGGACTGAATTTAGAGAACATTCCATGGGCCAGTGGGCCAGGTTATGAGCAGGAACAAAAAGCTTGTAAAGGCAGTCTAGGATCTGGTTGTAAATCTGAGCTGAGGTTCCATGATATTCTAAAGGCAGCTGCGCACATCACAAAGATCACTGATGCTAGTCAGGTCCTGGGGCTAGATCTCATCTCTGGTACTTCCTACGTGCATGGACTTGGGCAGCTCACTTCATCTTCATGAACATCAGCTCTCATTTATAACATGAGGAGACTAGACTGGATGTGCTCTGAGGTTCCACCTAACTCTAAAGCTAAATGGTTGTGGTACTAATAAAGAGCCAGTGGAGTTTGGTCAATTCTATCATTATAGAAGATCACTGCGGCCATTGAGTGGTTTGGGAGATGGAAGTGGAAGGGGGTCAGACCTGAGGCAGGGGGATCAGTTAGGAGGCCATTGCAATAGTCCAGGTGAGAAACTACACCTAAGTGGCAGCTGTGCGAAGAGAGAGAAGGCAGTGGAAGGGGGAGGTTTGAAGAAGGTAGGAATGAAAGACGTGCCATCTGATTGAACATAAGGGTTATGAAAAAGTGAGGAGTCGAAGATGACTCTGAGGGGTTTGACTCTGGGCTCCTCTGAAGAATGAAGCATCTTTAGCAAAAATAGAGATTTCGATTAGAAGATAGGTGCACTTAAGGAGTAAGGATTTTTGTGATTTAGACATTTTGAGTTTGAACTTTAAGTCAAGAGGTCCTGGGTTCTAATTCTACCTTAGAGACTCACTACCTATGAGACTCTGGTCAAATCACTTTATACCTCCCAGCCTCATCTTCCTAATTTGTAAAATGGGGGTAGTAACAGCATTCACTACTGTGAGGAAGTTATGACATAATGTCTGCGAAGAGTTTTGCAAACATTAAAACACTGTCGATTATCTTTTAAAATTCAAATAATGTTTACTAATGTTTACTTTTACCAAACACAAACATTCCTATATGCAAAGAATAACAAGAAATCAGAGGCCATTTGTTTTCATGAGTATCCATTTCATTAAAGGGCAGAGCCAAGGTCCTTTCCCCTGAATCATACTGTATGTTCCTGAGATATATGCTTCTCAGTGTGAGCATACCCTCCATAGGTGAAGATCCTGACACCGTGCCTTCTCCTTCTGGGAGATTTACACCCTTGTCTGGAGATAAGATTAGCCCTTCAGAGAAAACTGCAAGTCCTTATCTCCTCCACCCCCAAATGCTGGAAGCCTCTTTCTTTTCTTTCATTATCACAGTAATTCCTACAGCATGACAGTAATTCAAGTTCCCCTTATTCTGAGTTATTGGTAGTGGGAGTAGTTAAAGACTGCCAGAGAAAGGGCTTGGGGCCCTGTTTTGTGGAGGAAGATCAGTTTCTAAGTCTTTTGGGTGGAGGGAGTGGGGAAAGCTTCCCAGTGGATATTGACTTGGACCTTTTGGGAATGGGCACAAATAGGCCTAGTGATGAGGTGGATAGGGGGCTGCCCCTCCCAATTTACTGTGGCTTCATAAAACACGCTATCCTCAGACAGCACAGAGTGTTGATTCAGAGCCAGAGCAAGGAGTCTCACTGACCCTGCCCCATTGACCCCCCCCCCCCAGAGACAATGGTGCCTTTATTCCTAAATGGGATCATGCCTTTCTGGGCCTGGCCCCCAGAGCTACTTCCCCCAACCCCCACTCTCACAGCAAGATGCATCTACAAGAGATTTTAACAGGCCTGATGAGATCTCCTGGCTGCAAAATACAGTGCCAGCCCTCCATCGCTGGGTAAGTACCAGCCCAGGTTGCCAAGGTAACCACATTGGGAAGCCCCCAGAGATGTCTTAACCAGTACCATGGAGAGCAGTAAGGGAGGCTAAGCATCACTTGGAATGAGGCCGTTATTACCTGCCTATGGTTTAGAAATCCTGGCAAGTTTCTGTCTGAAAGCCAAGCAATGAACAAACCCCATGCAATATTGGTTACCACCAGGAGAAGCAGAGGTATTTAAACGAACAATGTGATGACAGTTAACAGCAGAAAGCCTCAGTGTGTTTTCAGTGCATGGAAAGGGGTGGCCAGGAGAAGGAGAGAAGAGTACTGTCCTGGGCCTTCTCCACTCCACTTCTTTCTCTGTGACTGTGGCCAAATGGCTTTCTGCACGGACCTCAGTTTCCTTGTCAGCAAAATTAGATAATTGGTGGTATAAAAGAGAGTGCTGGAGCGGGAGTTGGGAAGCCTGCATCCTAGACCTGTTTAAGTTAATATTTGCTGTTAAATATCTCTGTCTAGTCTTTAGGGGTTGGACTAGATGGTCTGTAAAATTTATCTCAGCTCTGACTTTCTTTATTCTAAAATCCCTTCTGGCATTGATACTCTGTTCTAAGAACCCTCCCAAAACTGACGTTCTCTGTTCTGTATTCTAATGCCCTCCATGTTCTATGTTTCAATGTCCTTCCAACTCTGACCTTCTCTTTTCTATGTCCTAGTATCCTCCCAAGCCTGGAATTCCATGTCTTACATTCTAAGCTCTCTCTCCTAGCACTGACTCTCCCTACTGTGAATCCCCTTCCAACTTGGACATTCTGTAACCTGTGCTCCCTGAAAGCTCTTAGAATCTGTATTCTAATTAGGAATCAGAGAAAAAGAAAATCAGAGATGGTGAGAATTAGAAGGGAACTCAGCAGCTGATTTTTCCAACCCATACACCAAAGGGACCCTTGAATCAACTGTTTAACTATGCACAGATTTTTCTGCAGCCTCCCTTAGCAGTACACAATTTACAGAATACATTCCAAGCTTGCTTCTTGGTGATCTCAAAAGCCTGCAACCCCTTCTGCTCTACCTCTCTTTTCCCACCTAAAGCCAAACACTGCCAAATAGCCAAGTTTTGTACCAACTGTCCAGGTGCCACTGCTGTGGTGGCTTTGCCATTTTATAGAAGCTACTGGTCTTCACTCCCCGCCCTAAGAGTGGGTGTTCCATAAGAGTCTGACTAAGGCCTGACCTTCTCCTTCCACACTGTCTCCCTTGGTGAACTCATCAACTTCCCTGGGCTCAATGATCATTTCTAGCCTGATGGTTCCCAGATCTATATGAATTCCCAGGCTCTCTCGTGAGCTGTAGCACCAATGGCTTACTGACCATTTCAAACTAGATGTCTCAGAGGCATCCCACACCACTCGACATGTCCAAAATAGAACTCATTATCTCTTATGAAACTCGCCTCTCTGCCCCACTTTCCATCACTCCTGTAGGCACCCTCAGCTTTCAAGTTAACTAGGTTCCCGACCTTGGTGTCATGCTTGACTTAGCATTGTCTCCCACCCAGCATTTCCAATCATTTCCCAAGCCTTGTTGATTCTACCTTCACAATGTCTCTCACATCTGTCCTTTTCTCTCTATTTGTAATTCAGACCCCCATCACCTCTCACCTGGACTGTTGTAATTTATCTCCATACCCAGAGTCAGCAAGGTAGCATGGTGGATAGAGGCTGGAACTGGAGTCAAGATAATAATAACATCTACCTCTCAGGGTTGTTGTGAGGAGAAAATTAATTAACATTTATAAATCATTTTGAAAATCTTAAAGTTCTGTGTAAATGCCAGTTTTGTTATAATTATCATTTATTATTAATAATAACAACAACAATAATAAATGTCTACGGTGGAATTCAATCTCAAGACCTTTACTTCCTAGATCCAAGCCCAACACTGCCCATCGCAGAACATTGCCTCTAGCAAAACAATACTCAATTTAGAGTCAGAAGATGTGGTTTCAAACACTAACTTTGCTTGCTACCTGTCACTTATGTCACTGGACCTCTGGGCCTCAATTTTCTCATCTGCATCATGGACTAGATGACCTCAGAATCCAAGTCTAATATCTAAGATATTCTGATGACCTTTGGAGAGGGTAAAAAAAAAGGTCATGAGAACCAGAATGGACATAGGTACGGCATGAATGCTGCTCTAGCCATCCCAAGGTAGCAAGAGCCCAAATGACAGACCTGTAGATGTTGGCTGGATCCCCAGCAGGGACACAAATCCCTAGGGATGGGAGGCACATGATGTGCAGGTAGAGTATGTCCCAAAATCATCCTGCCTCCACGTGTTTTGAGGACTAAGGAAGGAAATTGGACTTAGCCAGGCTACAGCCAAAATTAGCTTGAGCTTTGAAACTCTAAGGTATCACCTCTTGATCTCCTAACAATTCCCTCCCCCAAAAGTCTTCATTTTTTCTCCTTGGCCCCAACTCATCAAAGGGCAGGGTTAAAAGGAAGAAAGGGTGATTGTTTGATCTTTCAATGTACTTACTGCTCAGACTTTTTTAGGTGTGACCTGTCCCTCCTCCCCAGGCCCCCCCCTCCCCATTCCTAGACCTGATGATGGCCACAAAAAACATGAGAGTGAAGATGAAGTTAGCTAGAAATAATGACAGAGAGACAGAGAGACAGAGAGACAGAGAGACAGAGACAGAGAGAGAAATAAACGATTTGTGTTAGTGAAGGAAGCCCAGTGGGGAGTACTGGGCAGGTTATTGGAATGATGAGAAGATCTAGATTAAAATCTCTGCAATAAGGCCCTACCCTTGCCTAAGTCTCGTTTTCCACCTCTATATATTCTTTGTAAGGATCTTGAAGGTCCCTTCCAACTCTGCCTTCCTATGATTCCATTTCTGTTCTCAACACCTGGTTTCATGTCTCTTTGGGAAAGTCATCCTCAGTTCCTGGAGGACCTGTATGGGGAGGCCTGCTGCTGGCCCTCAGAGGGACATGAGAATCGGTCCTAGTAAATTCCCTCATCTGATGCCAGGGTATCAGTGGGATTTCATTTGCATTAAATGAAAAGGGTAAGTTGTTCAGGAACCAAAAATACGCTGTTGCTACGGTTACATCTTGCTCGATGCAAATTACAATGTGTCTGTGCAGACTGGGTAAAAATATCCCGAACTCTACTCCCTCATTCTCTCTTACTTGCTTGTTCACTCACTCGTCTCTCGATAGGCAACAAGGGCATTCAGTCATATCCTGGCCCCATGGACTCAATAAATGGCTTTCTCAGCATCTGCCTGAATCAACCTGAAACCCGAGGACACTTACTTCCAAACAGTGTTTTCAAGCCACGGAAGGGTGGTTTTACCTTGTAATTTTCTTTATAAAGTTATTCAAACCAATTATTAAATTCAATGAACATTTATCAAGTGCCTACTGTGTGCTAAAACACTCTTCTATGTGCTAACAATACCAAAACAAACTATTTTGACCCTAATCATTCAACAAGCCTTTAATAAGTGCCTACTAGGTGCCAGGCTGGAGATACAAATACATTGAGTTAAACAATCCTTACTCTCATGGAATTTACATTCTAGGGGAGACAGTATGTGTGCAAGTCATGAAATACGTAGATCACAGACCTAGGAATGCAAGGGATCTCAGGACATCTGGTCTAACTACCTCCTTTAACAGAGGAGACATCGAATGCCTAAAGAGAACAGGTGACTGGCCCAACCTCACCCAGTAGGATGTGGCCGTGCTCCAGTTCTACCCTGGGTCTTCAGCACGAATCTTGGGCTCTTGCCATCATGACTCTCTGTCTCTAGTATCCAAGCCAAATTGCCATGCTTGAGCATTAATAGTGTGCTAGGCCCCTCCTGGGCACCGAAGTGAGGTGGGGGTGGAATCCTCCAAGAGCTCACTGTCTAGTAAAGGGGTAAGACATGTACACAAAAACTCCCGTGTGAAAGAGAACGTCAGAAAAAAAAAAAAAAACAGAAATTCAAACCACATGGGTGATATTATAAATTCCTTGTGGTGGGGGGAGAGGAACAGAGCCTGATTTGGACTCTCAGCTCCCTCCCCATGAACACAGAACTCTGTACAAAGTAGGAGCTTAACAAGCATCCTATCAAATAAATATGGAACATCCCAAAAAAGGAAGACAAAGATGAGAGATCTGAAGGGGAATGAACGGAAGGCAGCCCGCATGGAGGCAGGGGCAGTGGCTGTGGGTCTATTCAGACCCAACGATTCTCGTGACTTTCATGAGAGAAGGTCCTTGTTCTTAGCCCATGGCACCCAATGACATTAAAAGTCATTCCGGATGGGGAAGGGAAGACGATTGGATTTAAAGTCAGAGCACTCAAGTCCTCTCTGTCCCTTACTACTTCTATGACATCGAGGAAGCCCCTCGGCCTCTCTCGGCCTCAGCTCCTTTATTTGCAGAAGGGGTTTTCCTAGATAAATATCTCCCTCCCCACCTGGCTCTGATATTCTCTATTCACTGTTCTAAAACCCCTCTCATCTCCAACATTCTAGGTTCTCAAGCCGTTCCAGCTCTGACATAGCATGTTTCATATTCTCTCCCAGCTGTGACTTTTTTCTCTGTTCTGTATTCTGAAGTTTCTGCCTCCTAGCTCCAGGGCTGATGCTCTGATGGCCAAGATCCAGCATATGAGAATGAAAAAAGTTGTTCCCCAAATACAAACCCCATGATGCTGCAGAGGAAGATACTGGGCAAAAATAAAGCTCGCAGGGATTTTTAAAAGCTCTTACACAACCCCTGCCAAACAGTGCCTGAGCTCTTTTTAGTGTGAACATAAGCACTGAGGATGCATCACCCGCCCCCATTCGCCCTAGAAAGATCTCAGCTCCCAGCCCCTTTCCCTTTGCTCAAAGAGATCTCTAGGTACCCACATTCCACTGGCCACTAGCCACTGGCCACTGGCCCTAGGAGAATTACAAAGTACTAGAAGGGACCTTAGAGGTCATCTAATCTGACTGGGGGTAGGGGGAAGGAAATTCAAGCTTATAGAGGGATCAAGACTTTCCCACAGCCATGCAAACAGTAAGATGCAGGATCAGAATGTGAACCTGGGTCCTCTGACACTCCATGCAATGATCTTCCCACTTCATCAATCTTCTGACTACTGATCCAATATATCACCCTTTTTCTGGAGAGCCCTCATGAGCTCCAAAACCATTGAAAGGACCTGAGGTCCTAGTTGTGGGATGCTGCTTTCCAGATTTGTCTTTTCTGAGCAGAGGCTAGCTATGGATCAAAGGACTGCCAAGGAGTAGGAATGGCAGGTTCTAGGCCCCCTCTAGGAGTCTAATCTTCTTGACAGAGAAGGGAGGTGGAGAGAAGCTGATGGTGGGGGCCACAGCTTGTAAATAGATCTTCCATTTTCCAACTTATATGAACATTCCTTTCCCTTAGCTCAGTTTCTTCATTTGTCAAATGGGTATAATAACACTTGCAGTACCTGCCCCATCAGGGTTGTTGGGAGAATCAAATGATGCAGGATACATGGAAAGGACTTTGCAAACCATAAAGCACTCTATGAATGACAGCCGCATCAGACCCACAACTAAGGTGTGGCTACTGGGTCTTTGTCTTCAGGTGCTAAATGGAGCAGGCACCAGAAGTCTGTGCCTCTTCCCCTTGGTGGTTCTTTGGCTTAAAGTCCCCTTCCAAGCCACTAGGCGAGTACCAAATGGAGCAGCTATGTCCACTTCCTTACCTACCCTGGGCTTCCATCTCTCTAAGGGTTCTAGTGTCTGACCCAAGCTGCTACACCCAAGAGGACTCTCCACGTGCCAGAGGAGGAGAGAATCTGCTGACTGGATTGAATTGGGTAGACAAACTCTGCCCCTTCCTCCAACTGAATCTCTCCTAAATGCCGGAAATCCTAGTTATATCCATGGGGACCAAAGCCTTCCTCCTCTTTTTGCCCACCTCCTTCTCCCCTCCCTTCATTCCCCATTGGAACCATAGACCAGTGTGATACTGGGTGAAGAAAACTCAATTTTTTTTTTACAGCGGCCTGATTTGTGGTCATTCTTTTCTAATAGTATTCAATCAATTAGTCAATGAGTCTTTATTAAGCACCTGCTGTGTTCTAGGTACTGGGCATACAGAAAAAAACAGATGAAGTAATCTTTCTGCACAAGCAGAGAACACTGTTGATGCCTCATGGACACACTTAACCTGTTCTGTTTTCAAGATCATTATTTGTATATGTTTCATATTTCCACACACATCCCCTCCTCTGTACTGTCATATCCAAGGGAGAAGAATTTTATAACTTCATCTTTTCATCTCTCCTAAACCCTGAGCACAGTGGGGTGCTCCTAGCAGGCAAGCAATAAATGTTCTTGAAATGAATTGAACTGAAAAGAAGAGAATTGAACTGGAGAGGGGTGTGGTGCTTTGGACTCAGGGGGCCTGGGTTCCATTCCTGCCTTGGTCGCTTATTAGCTCATTGTATGACCTTGGCCAAATCACTTCACTTTCCAGAGCCTCAGTTTCCTCAGTTATAAAATGACAGGGTGGGACTAGATGTATTCTGAGCTCTCTTCCTGCTCTAGATGTAGGACCCTATGAATTGACCTTCAGTCAAGTCAGATATCAAACAAATATGTGATTTCATGGTTATGGTTTTTCCTCCATCAGTAAAGTTCAGCAGATCCATTTCATGACTCTCATCCAAGGACTTGCATTGGTTCCCAACGTGACATCCTCCGAATGTGCCAGACTGTTTTTGGCCTCTTCCCAACATTGCAAGAACAGTGGTCCAGGGGCATGTGGCCAGTCGAGCAGGCAGGCTGATGAACCTTTCTTCTTTTTCTCTCGTCCATTTCTGTGGGGTCTTCCTTCACTCCAATTCTTCTTCCTGCTCCTTACTTTTCTGTATGTGGGGGGGACTCATCCTCAGCAGGCACCTCTTCATTGTGCCCTGTGTGATCCTCATCTTGAATTCTCCAGAAACTGTCACGGTTCATGACTAAATACTCTACAATTGGAGTATTGGCTCCTTCCAGCTCTCAACCCTGTGAGCCTACGATTCCATGACCTATGAACAAAGGCATTGAACATAATCTAACCTGTCCTCAATAAAGCACATTTGTGATTATTATTTTTTATACTGAGCAGTACTGCTGGGATCCCCTCAGGGTCTTGTGAGGTATGCAGTGTATATCTGTGTGTCGAATGGCCCCAGACTTCAGGGGCTCTTGGCTTTATTTTTTCAAGTTAGTATTTTCCCCCTCTTTTGTTATAAAGACAATACTGTGTTCCTTCAATCATTTTTTAAGGTGGCCCTGTTCACTCTGGCTCTCTTCCCCTCCCCCCATCCTCTCTTCTCATTTGGAATCCTTTTTCCATTAAGGGTTTTATCTATTTGTTCCACTCTCTTGCCTTTATCTATTTATATATTTCTTCCCCCTCATTTTTCCTCCCAGTACAGAAGATTCCCCTTTCCTCTCTTTCCCTTTAGCCAGTCCTGTTCATTTTTAAATTTCATTTTTGTGCCTCTTTTCAAAAAGGATTTCTCTCACTCTCTTCATTTTCCATCTTCTCTTTCTGTTTAGTCTAAAAGACTCTCATTCTCTGATTTATGGATCCTATAATCTTCTGGTCTCTTTCTTTTCTCTATATTCTTTATATAACAAAAGCTTCCAAGCTATCCATTCCAGGATCTCTCCTCTAGGTATTTTTTGCCACTGCCTGGTAGGGCTTACTTACCCCATGGATTCCCCTTTTCCATTGTGTCTCTTAGAATAATGCAGATTATTGCAAGTGTTGGAGAGGACGCTACCCCAGAGTGGGACACCTCTACCTTCCTCACATTGATTTATATCCCCTCTTGTTGAATTTTTTTTTTTTACATTTGCCTGGAAATCTACTTCCTACATCCACACTCTGGGTGCCAGTTGCCTCCAGAATTCCATCTTCCAGGACAAGTAGACTTTTCAGACACCAAATTCTTCAGGCACCCAAATCCAGCTGATGTGAGGTCCTGTTCTCCCTTCACACATAGGACTGTTTATCAATGGAATTTCCTCCCATCTCTACAATAAGGCAAGTTTCCTTCTCCCCCTTTTCAAACTTTCCCCCTCTTTCTCATGCATTCTCCTATAGGCTCTTCTCTTTCTGAAACCACAGAGGTCACCTTCCCCTTGTTTCTAGGCCTTGATTTGACCTCAACACATCACTCACTTTTTTCTCTTCCCTGTCCCTTCTCATAGTGCATTTTCTTACAAAATAAGTATTCACCTAAAGGCAGGGTGTGGCCATGTTCTCTCCATAATGCTCACTATCTGCTTCTTCACTCTTCTCTCTACTTTATTTCTGCCTGCACTCCTATCTCCTTGCATATATTGCTGTCTACATTTTTTCACTATTCCAGCAATTCTTTAGCTTGAGGTGTGTGAGATTCAAACAATCTTTTCAGTTTTGATTTCTTTCTAAAAATGTTTGCAACTCATCTTTACTATTGAAGGACCATCTTTCATCCTATATTGTTAAGCTCAGATTTGCAAGATAGGTCACCCTAGGCTGCATCCTGAATTCCAATGCTCTTTGAAATACATTATTCCATTCTCTCCTTCTTTTTCTAGTGGGTGCAAAATAGTTTTGCATTATCCTCGTGTCCTTTGCTTTGTATTTGAAGGTCTCCTGATAGCTTGCAGAACTTGGTTCTGAATTGAAATGTTAAATTTTCACTTTATGTTAAGGGATGTGCAACCTTGTTTGTTTGTTTATGGTAGTGATCAGTGAATACTTTCAATCAGAATTTCATTTTCTATGTTCAGAAGTTCTGGGTAGTTCTAAACTTCTTTTGTTTCCTTCATTATTAGGTTAAGGTTTTTTGTCCTGTCATGTTCTTCTGGGAGACAGATAATCCTTAGGCTGTCTCTATAGATCTTGTCTTCAAGAGCCATGTGTTTTGTGGACATAATAAGTAGATTTTCTTTTAATGTTGTTTTTTTCTGCCTCTCTTTTTCTGGGTTGTCATTCACTTCTGTGTATTTGCATTCCCAACCTTTTGCTTTTTCTTGAGATCTGCCATTGCAAATTTCAGGTTTTCCGTTCATTAGTTTTGCTGTGCAAGACATACATTCTGCATTGATAATCCTCATTTCTCTTTTAAACCACTCAGAAGCAGCACGTTGTGTGTAGTTCCATGTTCTCCTCAAATTCCACAGGGTGGAATTTGTCTCATCAAGTATTGGATCATTTCCCTTACTTTTGCAGTATTTATTCAGAGATGCATGAACTCATTTACTAGATCTGGAGAACATGTTTCCTTCTGTTGTTACTGGTTTTTTTTTTTTTCTGTTGATTTATCTGTCTATGTCCAAAGTCTTGAAGATTTATACTTCCTGAAATCTTTGATGATTTCAGTCTCTCTCCCACTCCACCCCCTTATTTTCCTTATCACTCACTTCCTGACTCCCTACCCTCTGCTGGTGGTTTTCTTGGGGGAATAGATCTCAAAACATCTTCTCCTCCTCCTATGGCAAGCATTTCAAGGTTCACCAGCCTACGTCTCTGCTCCATCTGACTTTTGGGGGGTCAGCACTGACCTTAGGTGGATGCTGTGCTCTTTCCCTCAGGATTGGTGGGGTGCTGCATAGCTCCACACTCACACAGTGGCCTGTCCTAGTGACCTATCTCACTCTCTGTTCCTCATTTCTCTGGTTCACAACTGGCAGTCCAGAGCCTGATGTTTCCAGCACCAGAAGTTCAGAGTTTTGCAGAGCTGATGCTTCTGGCTTGCCCCCAGCAGGCTTGTACTCCTGAAGGGTTGTGGTCAAACTGGCCATTGAGGCCTGAGCAAACTTTCGAAGCCTAGAGCCAGGGTCCTTATAGCACTGGGATGGGGAAGGGGAGAATTGGGGTATTGGAGTGGATTTTGATGTAAGCCTATGTTATATCCCTAGGTCTGTTAGAGGAGTCTCTGTGCAGATATCGTGGGAGGTGAGGAAGGGGTGCTGAGTGAGCTCAGGGTCAGTGTCAGTTCCTGAGCCCTTCTTTTGGATTTTGGACGTCCCTTGACCATGAAGAAAACTGAAATTGGTTTGTTTGGTGCATGATTTCTGTTTTGGAGAAGTTTGAGAGGTCATGTGGATGAGAGAAAAAGTTTGGTCTGCCATCTTCTATCTATTCTTTTTGTAGAATCATCATCATCATCGTCATCATCATCTTTCTGTCTCTTTCACCATCCAGCATTCTAGTCTCATAGCTCTCTGGGTATCTTCTTTTAGCAAACCTTATCTCCATCTATAAATGGGAAGGTTACCAAGGGAAATCAGATAAATGCATTCTTTAAATTAGCTATCTAAATCAGCCACATAATATTCAGTCTATGTATCCTGCCAAAGGGCTGAAGGGGGACTTTACCCTCTTTACCCTAGCAAAACCTGCATGAGCTTTGTGGCAGCTGTTTGTTGTTATTTTTTTCTGAAACAACCAGAAGTCTATTTCACTTACGTCTGCATTCCCAGCTGTGCCCAAGATGGTTGAGAAAGCTGGATGTCTGAATATTGAACAAATAGGACCTTTCAAAATGTGGAGACACCCTGGGGTGTTTCCAAAACAGGCCTGGGAATCACTGCTCAATCTAACAGACTCCCTGACCTTCTTTTGCTGGAAGTTTTCCACAGCCTTGGGTCAATGTCAGATGGTAGGAGGAGGGAGATCTCCTAACAACCCACAACACCAGGCAGGCAGGTCACAGCAGGAGGTTCTTTGTAGCGAGGGAGCCCTTTCCTTCTTGGAAAACACATCTCAGAGGCAGTGATGAACAATAGTTCATACATAACAATATGAATAACAACTCACACAGATATAATATTCTACTTCCTCATCACAGCTCTGCAGTGGGTTCTGGAGATGGATTATAATCCCCATTTTACAGTTAGTAACTGAGACCCAGAAAGGGCAAGTCACTTGAGTGGAATCACACAGCTCTTAAACCACAGACCTGGAACTTGAACTGAGCGGTGTTCCTTTAGCTCCAGTAACTTATTCATTTGGCTAACCATAATTCACTCATGAGAGGGGTATTGTTGGAATTTGGGTTAATGATCAGAGTTTACCTGGACTTGGGAGCAGGTGGTGAGGAGAGAGAATGACTCCATTTACTCTTGTCCTTTTTCATTCTTACAAACTCAGTGGAATTACCAGAGATGTACCATTTGCTTCTTATACAAAACACACTTTGGGGCTTCTAAGAAAAGACTTGGGACTTATGTAGTCCCTGGCTCCCACAGTCACTGTTGGACACCATGGCCTCGATCCAAAATGTCACTTTATTCCGCGCTCCCCCTCCTCCCTGGGCTTCTCTGGGGAACTCGTTCTAAAGGTATCATTTCTTTCTGGGCTCCCAGTACCATGGGCCAATGGGTCCGCCTCCCAGCTGCTCTAAGCCTACCCCCTGCACCCAGATCAGTTCCCAGGCACAGATCAGCTTCTGACACCTTCAGGCACCTTGCACATGTCAATAATATAAAAAACACAAGCTCATGTTGGCATACTACGCCTGTACCTGCCATGCCTCGGTAGTCCCATAGACTATCAGAGCCTGAAGGGACTTTTGAGCATAGGATACTTGAGAAGCATCGGATACAATGCCTGAAGTACCACCTATGTGCCGGATGCTGTACTTAGCGCAGGAGAGACAAAGAGCAAAAATGAAATGTCTCCTGCCTTCAGGAACTTCCATTTTGTTGGGAATTTACAGCAGGTACACAGAGAAAGGAATTCCAGAGGGCAAAGCGCAGTAATAAATAGGGAAATAAAGGAAGGGCTTCCTGGAAGGTGATGACAGCTGAGCTGGGCTTTGAAAAAAGCAATCAGAGGATGGTAAGGAATGGGAGGGAACAAAGAACAAGGAATGTGAGAGCTAAAATGTGTGTTAGAATATAGAAGGTCAGAGATGAAAGAGACCTTAGAACATAGAACAGAGAAGGTCAGAGCTGGAGAGGACCTTAGAACAGAGAAGGTCAAAGCTTAGAGAGACCTTAGAACAAGGAAGGTCAAAGCTGGGAGGGACTTTAGAACAGAGAACAGAGAAGGTCAAAGCTTGGAGGGAACTTAGAACATAGAAGAGTGAAGGTCAGCGCTTGGAAGGACCTTAGAATAGAGAACATTAGAGCTGGGAAGGACCTTAGAACCTAGAACAAAGGTCAGAGGTCAGAGCTGGGAGGCATTTTAGATACCATTCTATAAATAACTCAAAAGTTCAGGAACTTCACAAAATTGAGCCCCATTTAACATCACTCAGACTCAAAGGCTAATACTGTCTCAGAGCTGGTGATGACCACTGAGGCCAAGCAGTCCACCCCACTCAGTGGCTCAAACCCAGGCCCTCTTCCCTCACAATCTAGTCTTCTTCCCGACGTATCCTTCTGCTTCCCAGGATGAGAGCAACTCCCATTTCTGGTGAGCTTTAAGTTTTGCAAAGGTTATTAGACTGAGAGTCATGAAGACCTGGGTTCAAATCCTGCTACAAATACTTACTGGCTGTGTGACCCAGGGGAAGTGACTTAACTTCTCTGTGCCTCAGTTTCCTCAGCTGTAAAATGAGGGAGTTCTACTCATTGACTGCTGATCCCCATCAGCTCTGGATCGATGATCTCATTAATCTGCAAGTCAACAGTACAAGGTCATTATCCTCATTTTACAGATGACAACTGAGGCCCTCAGTGTTTAAGTGATTACCTAGGGTCACAAAGCTGAAAAATGTCTGGGGAAAGATGGAGCCCAAGGTTTTCTGGCTATGTCTGAGGCTCTACCTATTATACCAGCTGCCAATGGATCCGTCAGTCAACAAGCAATTTAGGATTTACTCTGTTTCAGGCACTGGGTTAAGCTATGAGAATACAAACTCCCTCCCCGCCTACACACACACACACACACACACACACACACACACACACAAAATACGGCCCCTGAGGCAGCTACTTTCTTCCAGAGAGAGCTCCAGGCTGGGAGCTATTCTGCAGCCTCGATGATAGACTGGATGCCAAGGCTGGGGGCAGACACATTTCTGAGATGACCCAGCTTTCCTCTCTCTCATGCTGAGCTCATGTGCAGGGAATGCCAGAAGCCAAGCCTACATCTGGAAGCAGAGATGGAGAAGGGAGTCCAATCAGGAAACATTGATGAAGCCCCACATATGTCCCAAGTCCTGGTTCTGAGTGGGACGTACCAAAATAGAATTACCCCATGTGCTACATGTTTACCAGGGAGGGGTTGGGGGAGGGAGGAAGGACAAGCACCCAGCCAGTTCTAGAGTGAGGGGCGCGGTGACCTGGCAAAGGAGAAGTCTAAGTGTCCTGTGGTGAGAATTGCTGGGCTGCTCCAGGCTTCAGTTTCTGTTTCCCTCAGGAAGGACTGCACCAGAGAAGGCGGAGGAGCTGACCAATGCAGGAGGTGACCTAAGACCTCAGTCAAGTCCCTCCAAGCCCTACTACAGGTCACATTTCCATGACACTGCAGGCACAGAGCTCTGCTGTGCCCATTCTCTAGATCCTCACAACAGAGGCAGAGCAGAGGTCATGCTTCACGTTTCCCAAATGACTGGAGCTCAGAGAAGGGGGGAGTGAGTTGGCCAGGGTTCTCCCAGATCTCCTGACTCCTGGTTAATCATGTCTTTCCAATGCCCTCTACCTCCTAAGTCTGATTATTCTTTTCATCATGCTACTTGTTGGGGCAGGATGGTGTAGTGGCTGGAGTGCTAGACTAATGCCCTGAAGACCTAGATTCACATCTTACCTCTGACCACATATTGACTGTGGGACCCTGAGCAAGTCACTGAACCTCTTGGTGCTCTAGGCAGCTCTAAGAGGCCAAGCATTTATTAATCTCTTCCCGTATGTCAGGAATTGCAGTAAGGGCTTCAGACACAAAGGAAAAAAGAAAAAAAAAAAAAAAGCATGGTTCCCGCCTTCAAGGTGTTCACACACTAATAAAGATGATGACATACAACTAACATACGTATGTCCAAGATGCATACCATGCGAATGGAAGTCATTTCAAAAAAGGGCCTGGCAGTGAGGGGGGGACCAGGAGGAGACAAGGAAAAGCCTATGGGCAACGGTAGGATTTTAGTGGAACTTGAAGGAAGCCAGGAAAGCTAAGAGGTAGAGGCCATGAGGGAAGAGGGTTGGGAGATGGAGGTCCTGGGCAAGGAGGAGACAGGAAGCCAGTGTCACTGGCTCAGAGAGTACTTGGGGGGGGAGTCAGGTGTAAGAAGGCTGGAAAGGTAGCAGAGGTAAGGTTGAAGGGCCTTGAATGCCAAACAGAGGATTTCGTATTTGATCCCGGAGGCAATCAGAAGCCGCTGGAGTCCATCGAGTAGGGGGTGACATGATTGGACCTGAGTTTGAGATCCCTCGGGCAGGTGAGCGGAGGATGGGCTGGAGTGGGGAGAGAGAGGGGCAGGCTGCTGACAACGTGGTAATACAAATGACTTCACACGTATAATGATATCCTGTTGATTCACGTCTCTGTGAGTGGGGGAAAGGCCGGAGGGAGGGAGAGAATTGGGAATTCAAAGTTTGCAAAGGTGAATGTCGAAGGAGATAAATTTGTGAGGAAGAAGAAGACCGTTCTTCTTTGTGTCCAGGTAGGAGGTGAGGACGAACCACACCAGGGTGGAGGCAGAGAGTGGGACATAGACGAAAGATCTCACGACAAATCCCCAGAGGAAGAAACTGAGTCTCAGAAACGGGAAGAGACTTGTTTCCCGGAAGTGTCACAGCCAGGATTCAAACTCAGGTCATCTTCCTCCTCGAATCATTTCTGTCGGAAACAAGGCTGTGAGCCTGGTAGCGAGGCGGCACCAGTTAAATCAAAGGCCAGAGGTCCAGAAGGGTGGAGGGGATGGGAGCTTGGAGCAGTTGGGCCTGAGAGAAGCAGAATGTCTGACCTGAGGAGGAGGTCAGCAGAAGGAGCAGCGGAAGAGGGGGTCTGACGGCACAATCCAGAGAGCAAGTGTATGTCAAGTGTGAAACTGGCTCCGTTTAGGATGCCCTAAGCCCTCGAGAGCAAATCCCTGAGATTTATTGTGACGTCCCCCAACCCGCTTCTCTCCAGCTTCGGCATCTCTTTCCCTACAGCTGTGCTCCCTGAACAAACCACTGGTGGTCACTGCCTCAGGCAATGCAGCTGTGGGATGGCTGGACACCTGCTGCTGTCAGCTCTGCTCATTTCTGGACCCAGAAGCAGGAAGGAGGCACTTATGAGGTCAGAGAGAAAGCTAAGGGACGCTGGTGACGAGTGTTCTCGGAAAAGCTGTCCTGAGGATGGCCTCAGACGGAGCAGCGAGCCCGCTACCCTTGGTGTTAGGAACAGCTGGTTAGGCTTTTCTGGTCTGTCTAATGAGAAGACAGGTCATGAGGCATGGTGAGGAGACAGCCAGCCTCAGAGGCAGCAAGGCCTGGGTTCAAGCCCTCTTCTAGCACATACTGACTCATCTTGGAGTTTCTTATGCTGAATGAAATCCCAGGCCTAGTCCCTTTCTCTAATTCTGATGGGATAGGAGGCACATGAAAGAGGTTATTGTAGACCACAGACAAAGCATCAGCAAACAGACTGATGGTACATGGAGCCCTAATGAAGACTCTTGATGCCTGGGAGAAGGGACACGAAATATACCCAAATTTTAAAAAATGGAAGGGCGTGAACATACTGGATACAGGTCAGTAAGCTGCAGTGAGCTCTTCTCCCTGAATGCTCCTCCTGCTTTCCTTCTGCCTGTCTATCCCTCTTTCTCCGTCCTCTTTAGTGCATCATCTTCCATGTCGTGCCCACTGACCGTGGGCATTGCCCAAGGCCCTCCACCGGGCCCTCTTTTCTTTTCTCTTTACACTCTCTTGGTGCTCTCGTGGACTGCCAGGGATCTGAGTATTACCTTCATACTGATAATTACCAGATCTACATATGCAGCCCCAGTTTTGCTCCCAAGCTCCAATCTCTCTTCACAAAATGCCTTTGGAACGTCTCAAAAATAGACATCTCAAACTCAACATTTCTGTCCCAAACTGAAATCAATGTCTTTCCCCCTAAGCCCTCCTCTCTTCCACAATTTCCCTTTAGTGCTGAAGGTACTGCCATCTTCCTAGCCACCCAGCCTTCCAATCTTGGAGGCATCTTCTGCTTCTCTCTCTCATTCTCTCCAATTAGTCACCAAAGTCTACCATTTTCTTCTCCCCAGCTTCTGTGCAGTGCATTTCCTTCCCCTCTTTGACACTGCCACTACCTTCCTTCAGACCCTTATCACCTCTCACCGGCTCTGATGAGGGCAAAGGACAGTGGGACGACCATGTCCTCTTCCTTGGGTGTTTCTATTGTCCACCACTTTGTTAACCTCCTTGACCACCACAGCACATTTTCAGTCACATTGAGTTTGAGGAACATTCAGATCCCCGGATCTTTTACAAACTGTCCTCTCGCCATGGTCCTTCTATTCTGTACTTGTGAACTTGTGAACTTGATTTTTGGAACCCAAGTTAAGACTTTATATTTTCCTCTAATGAATTTCATCTTCTTACATTCAGCTCAATGCTTTAGCCTACCAAGATCCTTTTCGAACCTGTCTCTACTAACCTCTGTGTTAGCCATCCCTCAAGCTTTGTGTCTTTTGCAATTTCAATACGCATGCAGTCTATGCCAGGGGTGGGGAACCTGTGGCCTCAAGGCCACATGTGGCCCTATGTGGCCTTCTAGGTCCTTCAGCTTGGCCCTTTGACTGAATCCAAATTTAACAGAACAAATCCCCTTATTGAAAGGATTTGTTCTGTGAAGTTTGGATTCAGTCAAAGGACCACACCGGAGGACCTAGAGGGCCATGTATGGCCTCAAGACCACAGGTTCCCCACCCCTCTTGCCTTTATCCAAATCATTTATTTAAGAAATCTTTTTGAACAGTACAGCAAGGGGCAGCTAGGTGGCACAGTGGATAGAGCACCAGCCCAGACGTCAGGAGGACCTGAGTCCAAATCCGGCCTCAGACCAAACACTTGACACTTACTAGCTGTGTGACCCTGGGCAAGTCACTTAACCTCAATTACCTAAAAAAAATAAAAATAAAAATAAAAATAACAGTATAGCACCAAACATGATCCCTGGGGCACTCCACTAGAGACCTTCTGCCATGTTGACATTAACCCATTAATGCTCTCGCTTTTCAGTCTAGCCATTCAACCCATTCTGAATCCATCTAATTATATTATTCTCTTGAGAATTTCTAGAGCATTCCTACAGCAGTAACTACCAGGAGAGAGTCTGTCAAATGCTTAGCTGAAGTCCAGGTAACCTTTAGCTATAGCATCTCCTGACTGGCCAGTCTAATGACGCTGTCAGAAAAAGGAAATGAGTTCAACGTATCATGACCTATTTTCTTGAAGATCTTCTGGATCTTCGGAATTTTCACAGTCTTTTCCAGACGCGCACCAATCATCTCCGTAATGACCCATTCTAAAAGTGTGCTAACAACAGAATTCAAGCTTCCAAAAGCAGGGCAGCATGTTCTGTTCTCTAGGTCTGTACTTCTTCTCCTGTTGACCAGCATCATTCAAAGATGCTGGACGGTAGTTCAGCAATCACACCCACCATTTCTCTCCACATTCAGTCACTTCTGGGCTAGATGAGTTGCATTTGTTGAGGGCAGTGATGGACTCCTCTGATATGTCTTTATTTATCTTGGGTACCAGCTGCCTATTGGCCAATGTGGGTTTGTCCATTCTGGTTTGAAGGTCATTTTTCATGACACAGAAATCAGAAGCAAAAAGAGAATTGAGCAGCCCTAGCATTTGGAAATTCTGCTATTTGACCATTCGTTTGTGGCTTCCTGTTGTCATTGCGTTAGAGACTCTCTCCTCAATCCCCCAGCCACAGTACTTCTGCGCATTGGCAGCCGACACCTTCTACTTCAACACGAAGGCTTACCCTTCATCCCCAAGTCCTCTTTGGACCCTTCTGGATAAGGGTCCGGGTGTTGGGTAGGGGGAAATGAGGAGCAGGGAGGAAAGGAGCATATCTGACAAAATTACCTTTGGACCCTCCGGATTCATTTGGAGCCACAGATCATAGGAAAAAGGGAAGGAGAAGGTGGAGAGTCATCAAGGAAGACTGAAGGAACTGGAGACGTTCCAGCAGGCGATCAGATTGGTGTTATAGGGCATGTGAGGTATTCACCTCTCAGCACAGGGCAGGAGCTCCATATCTAAAAGGATGAAATCCGCCAGGGAATGATCTCTGGTACAGAGGGAGCAGAAATAGGGCAAAAGGCAAGAAGATGGTGAGATTATGGAAACAAAGAATGGCCCAGTTTGGGCGGAGGATAGGGTATGTAGAAGGAAGAGACTGAAAAGGCAGCATGGCGCCAGACTGAGAAGGGACACGAAGGCCAGTGTTAGGAGCCTGAACTGTGACAGGGGGCGGTAGGGAGCTCCCGAAGGCTCTTGGTCAAGGGAAGGCTCTGACTGGATCAACAAATCCCCGATTTCAGACCTGCCTTTAACTGACTGTTTGGAGTGGCCCATTGCATATTAAAAGGTCAAGAAATGCTAAGAAATGCTTGATCTTTTTTTATGCCTGCTCAAGGACTGAGACTGAGAAGCTAAAAGCAAAGAGGACAAACCTGTTACAGAGGCCAGCTTTGGAGTCAAATCAAGTGAATTGTCATGAAGAGTTGTGTACGATCCCAGGAGCTCCTGCTCAGGAGGGGGCAGGCCTAGAGTCAAAACTTCCACTGGTCCAAGGAGGGAGTGCTGATTCTAACAAAGCCCTAAGCCCAAAGGTGAGCTAACTCGGAAGCTGGACATTGTAGAGACTTGGACCAATTATCTCTTCGTCTCAGAGAAGGGGGTCCCACTTTGACCTGAAAGTGCGTGGTAATGTACTGGGTCAGCACCTCAGCTCAGTGCAAGGATGGAGACAGTACAGAACGTGGTCAGGCATTAGAGACACATGCCCTGCCCAGGAGCAAGTGCAGAGGGCCCAGCAGGGTGGCTGGCCCACTAAAGATTGTCATAGCCTATGAGAAATAGTTGAGGTCAAGATAATAATAGAATGAAGCCTGGTGGCTCTGTGGATAGAGCCCTGTGCCTGGAGTTCACATCTGACCTCAGACACTTAGTAGCTGTGTGTCCCTGGGCAAGTTACTTGACACCATGCCTTAATACACTGGAAAAGAAATGGCAAACCACTCAAGCATCTTTGCCAAGAAAACCCCACGGACAGTATGGTCCACGGGGTCACAAAAATTCAGACACGGGTGAACAATTGAACAAGAAGAAGACAGTCCTAGATAAGGGAGGCCTGGTGACACTGAAGAGAAAAGCTTCTTGGACTAGATGTGTGCCTACAAATAGGAAAGCAAGATGGAACCTGTCCTCGACAAGACTGTGTTCTACTGGGCGTCTACGTGGGGGATAGTTGGCCAGGGAGGGATGTGTTGGTTGGGGAAGTCACGGGGACTGCACAAAAAGTGTTGATTTGGTTACACCTCTAGTCCTAGAAAGTAGTGCGGGTGGAGGTGGTATGAAACCCAAGTGCCAGAGCAGGAATGTGCTTCCTTACTTGTGAGCTCCGCATGGCGCCTATTTCCATGGCATAGCGGATATCTTTGGGAGAGGGTAGCCCACTTTAGGGTGGATGGTTTTCTCCTATTCTTATTATGGTCATTCTATCAAGCGCCATTACTTTGAGCTAGTAGCGTCCTCAGACTAAGAAACAAGGTAAACAACACCAGGCGGGGCTCGGGCTTCATGGTTTTAGAAGAACGTACCAAAAGAGAACCTAGAATCTGGGGTGGCAGTGGGGGTGGGGAGATGGAGACAGTGGAAGATGGTACTCCATAGGGCAAATTGAAGGATGGCTGGGCTGTTTCTTGTATTCAGAATGGAATCTAAGGGGAAATGGGTAGGGGAGGTGGCAGCAGCAACATTTGTGAAGTGCCCACTGAGTGTCAAGCACTGTGCTGAGCACTAAAGGATGTGAAAGCCAAGATGAAAAGGAGTCCCTGCCCTGGAGAATCAGACCTTCTACACACAAGAGACCTGCTAGGACCCTGCAACATCCTTTAAAGGATGTCCTTACCTCCATATCACTGTCTAACGCCTGTGAAGGTTTTGTTTGCTGACTCGCATAGTCCATATTTGATGCTTTGTTAAAAAGACATTTCCTTCCAAAGTGAGAGTCTCACTGAGGACCTGCGGCGGCTTCTGGTCATCAGAAAATCGCCAGGTTTCTTGAAGCTCTGGTTTCCCATTCCCTGCCCTGACCCAACTACTCTTATTCAAATTGTGCTTTCCTCTGGCCCTTTGTCTCCAATTCCGTAGCAGCTCCCATCAGTCGGTGAGCCTCAGTGGGCACAGATAATGAGGGAAAGGAGAAACCAGGGGAAATTGGAGCCCCAGGCCCGCAGGAGACACTGGGATCAGATAAGGGTGGAGACGCAGAAACAACTAGAACAGTCTCTTTTTGGGCGACAAAGAATGGCCCTTGTTTAAGGGAAGCCGACATTCCTAGCTTGGCTTCTAGTACCAGAGCCTCGCCTAGTAACCCTGTAAAGCCTAGCTGCTTCAATAGGTCCAGGACTTCATCAACATGAGTGTGCTCCTTCCCACAGCAGAAATCACCACTCGTCCACACTATCTCATTCCTCCTCTGTATCTGCCACAGATGGTCCACCCAATGTGCGTGAGGACTTCCTGGATGGTTGTTTGTTCTATTTTTAGGGTTTCATACTAACCCCATCTTGTCAGGTGGCTCTCCCTGGATTCCACCATGTGACTGGCCCACCTCCCTTTCAGACCACACATCTACCGGGCCTCTTAGGCCACTTCTTGTATGCGAGACCAGATTCGATCCTGAAGGCAGTTTTTACCCACTATAGGGCTCTTCTTTGCCTTTGTGGTGACTTTCTTGTTTTATCAGTAATTGTGGCACTCCTTGGCTTATAGCCATATAGTATCCCAAGATGAATGTTGTGATTAAAAATATGAAGCTTTACTTCAGGGAGAAACTTGGGATCCCTGAAAACAGAGTACACTTTCCCAAATGTAGTTCAGCCTGCTGTCTTCTTACTAGTGAATTCCGGGCCTGGCTCATTGAAAATATCTGACCTGGAAAGATCTTTAAAACATAGAATGTTAGAGCTGGGAGGGGGACCTTAGGGCTGGAAGGGCCCTCAGAACCTAGAATGTCAGAGATAGGAAAGGGACTTAGAAGTTACAAAGTGGGAAGTGGGAAGGCTCTTAGAACTCAAAGAACAGAGAATGTCAGACCTGGTAGGAACTTCAGGCTGCTCATTGCACAAATGAGGAAACCAAGGCTAGTGATGGGAATTCACTTGTCCCAGCCCTGGCAGTTTACATCACAGTGACTGAGTTCTCTTGGGTTCTTGGCCTGGGTTTGCTTGTCGGCTTTCTCTGTCCCATGGCCAAGGCTGAGTCCCCATTCCCATACACCATTGTGTCTTCAGGGGTCAGCATCCTTCACCAGGATCTCTGAAGGAATGAAATGACGGATTGTATCGGAGGATTCCCAGGGAAGACACGAAGTGGAATAAACAGCCGGACTCATCCTGCACCGTGGGCCTTGCTTGTTCGGTGCTACAGCAGAGCGCTTGAGGGCCCCTCCAGCCCAGGTGTTTGCCTGGTGTTCTTGCTAAGGAGACAAGGCATCAACTTCGAGAATGTTAGAACTGGAACCAAGGCTTCGAGAAGACGAGTGAGCGTGTCAATACCACAACACGGAGGGTGAGCTCCCTGAGGGCAGGGATCATCCCTTCTATGTCTGTGGATCCTTCAGTGCCCAGCCCACAGTCCCATTTTCACTCAGTCACTCATTTCAATGGTTGCAATAGAGTAACGGAGAAAGGATTCGACTCAATGCAGTGGCTAGCCTCGTCTCCCAGGTGGAGAGAGGCTAGAATTCAGCTGTGAGATGGGGCTGGTTCTACCAGATGTGGTCAATGGGCCAGCTTCTTGGGCAGAAATGAAATTAATCTGGAAAAGGGTGGGTTCTGTGGGACATGCAGTATTGGGAAATAGCAATGATGTAAGAAGAATTTTTAAAAATAAGCGATGAGAGAATTTTAATAAAATGTGGGCTTTTTATTTCTTGGATAAAAGCACAGCCTTACTATTACTGGGATGCCGGGACACAGATTTCCTTGTTCAAAAACAGGTGCTCTCAGATGTCTAACCAGAGTGTTAGTCAATTCAAAGGGATTTATTGAGATCCTAATTAATACTGTGTGGAGTACAGAAGGCAAAATAAAAAAACTTTATCTCTGATCTTAATGACATAATGCAACAAATAATAATAGTTGTGACCCAGATAACGTGTTATTATTTATATTTTTATTATAGCACCTTACATACTTTGGAAGCTAGTCTCACTTGGATCATGTTGAGGCTAGTAATTCGAGTAAGATCACACCCATTCTACAGATGAACAAACTGAGACCCGGAGAGGTGGAGTGATTTATTTACATGGGCCATCTAGCTTTTCTCAGGCTGAGCTCAACTTTTTCCATTCGTTCTTCACTCCAGTAACTGAAGGATCTGTGATTTCCCAGTTGGGTCAGCGTCAAACACGGTCTCTGGGGTCCCTTCCAACCCTCTGATTCCATGAATCTTTGACTCCCTCCACAATGCCTCTGTGGCTTGGCGCGGGGTCAAAAATCTTCATTGCCTCGTGGTTAATTTAATAGTGAACCTCCCCGAATTTAACTAGGCTGATGTCCTGATTACAGACAGATGCCTTTACATCATGCCAACAGCAGTGCTAAGAATTATGAATAGTGAGGGGCAGTGTGTGTGATGGGTGGGACACCATCTACTGAGGAGGTAATAAATGCCTCCCCAGACCTTCCCAGCTGGGCATTCCTGAACCCAGTGCTTAGCACGGTGCTTATAAACATGCTGTTGTTCAGTCATTTTTTTCAGTTGTGTCTGACTCTTCATGACCCCATTTGGGGTTTTATTGGCAAAGATACTGGAGTGCTTTACCATTTCCTTCTCCAGCTCATTTTACAGATAAGGGAACTGAGCAAACAGGTATAAGTGATTTGCCCAGGGTCACATAGCTAGTAAGAGTCTGAGGCCAGATTTGAATTCAGGTCTCCCTGACTCCAGGCCTTGTGCACTGCACTATCTAGCTGCCCATAGTAGGTGTTTAATACATGTTTACTGACTGACTGACTGAGTGCCCAGGTCACTTGGGGGTCGCCTTTGACTCTTCATTCTCACTCAGGGCACATAGCCAATCGGTTGCCAAATTTTTCTGCCTTCACAATCTCTCTTGCCTATATCCCCCTTTCTCCTCCACTCACATAGACACTACACTGATTCAGACTCTTATTACCACTTACCTGCAATACTGAAATAGCCATCTACCTGGTCTCACTGCCTGATAAATCCTCCATTCATCTGCCAAAAGCAGAGATCTCTCCTTGTCATACCACACACTCTAAAATTGAGTTAACACTGGCCTCCCTCCCATTCTATGAACAAGATGCTCCAGCTCCCAACTCTAAATTTTTACTGGCTGTCCCCTGGACCTGGGACTCACTCCCCCTCTTCTCCCTTTCCTTCCTGGCTTCCCTGGCTTCCCTGGCTTCCTCCAAGCCTCAGCCCAGGTCCCAACTTCTGCAAGCCATCTTTCCTAGTCTTCTTAGGGCTTTCCATCTGATACTACCCTATAGACAGACAGACGGATGGATGGATGGATGGATGGATGGATGGATGGATGGATGGATGGA
>NW_020950758.1:5147298-5151332 GCF_900497805.2 Vombatus ursinus | reverse complement strand
GGATGGATGGATGGATGGATGGATGGATGGATGGATGGATGGATGGATAGATATACATTGTTGTTTGCATTCTATCTCCCACATTAGACTGTGAGCTCCTTGAGGGAAGGACTGCTTTTGCCTTTCTTTGCATCCTCACAACTTAGCAGAGTACACATAATAAGCATTTAATAGATGTTTTTGTCCAATTGAGTGACCTAACTTATCAATGTATTGATGTATCAGTGTATTTCCTTATCTGTAAAATGAGGGGGCTGGATCAATGGATTCCAGGGTCCCTTCCAGCTTTAAATATATAATTGAGTAGAAAAAAACCAAACATTTAAAACTGCTTCCCTCATCTGTTTGGTGGGGGCGCTCACTTGATCCAGTAAGAATGGAGTTAATGTTCCTTTCTGGCAGTCTGTTCTAAATACTGAGGACAGAAAGGCAAAAGTTGAGCCACGCCATCTCCCGAGACATTGCCCATATCTCCATCCTTGCCCCAGCCTCCTTAGCAGATCTCCTCCCCATTTTCAAGCCCTGCCTCTGGAGCTCTCACTACATGACTGATGATATTTTATGAAACTTCTGGTTTGCTAGTTTTAATAGTGATGCCCAGGAGCCTCCTTCTGCCCAGCAGCCTCTGAGTTGGCACCGTCCAGTTTGGGCTTTTCTGAGCTAAAGATATCATATAATTTGCTGTCATTCAGTGTCACTGGGAGAATGCTGTGGTTGAAAGTTGGGCATTTTTTATAATTCAATTTCATTTCACTTTCAGTTCTCAATTCTCTACCTCCCACTTCCCCCTCACCCGTCTCACTGGATCCCTTTCTCAGCTTCTCAATGGAAAAAAAATCCTGTTAACAATAAGTTTGATCAAGCAAAAAAAAAGCATCCACATTAACCATACGCAAAAATTTTTGAAAAGAAAAGAAAATATGCTTCAATCTTGTCTCTGAATCCGTTCGCCCTCCCCCTGGACTTAGCGCGCCTCTTCACGCGTCTGTCCTTGGGATTCCTGGTTGGTCATTGTGCTGCTCAGGGTTCCCAAGTCTTTCAGTTATTTATTTTTACAATAAACCTGGTGTCATTCACCAATGGGATCACCTCAGCAATCTCATCCATCTCACCATCTCTATCAGGGACATAATCTGGGGGCCGTGGGAGATGCCAGGAGGTCAATGAACTTAGATTAGGAAAAAGTACATCTTTATTTCATTATAATGGTTGCCTTTCTAATTCTCTATATTATGTTGTACACACTTCAACACATTACTTAAGGAGGGGCCATCGGCTTCACAGGACTGACTGCCCGTGGAGTCCATGACATGAGGAAAGTGAAGACCCGGTGACCCAAAGGAAGACCTTCTTGCCTTTGGCCCTTGCCTAGAACGTCTTCCACGATAACGGGAGACGTAATTGTTGGACACATGCTGTGCTTTATACTTCCATACTGGTAATCAAAAGATCATTGTGTAATCATTGCTGGTTGCATCTGTCAAGGAAACGCAGGTGACAGGGACATGTGTGTAACGGGAACCAGTCAATGAACAGAGTGCATCTGTGCATGCCACTGATGCAAATTCCCCATGGAGGAGAGGCATTAGAAAATGCAGAGACCTTCTGGAATTGGGGAGCATAAGGAAATGGGAGGAGGGAGAAGGGAAAAGGTTTAAGACAAAATCCAAGTGGTTACCTATGGAGCACCGTGGGAAGGCTGGGTAGCTTTAGACTAGGACATTGTAGGGTGGGGTTGATTCGAGGGCGAAAGGAATAAGGGAGCAGGAAGTGGGAAACAGAAAAGAGGGTCTGAGCAATGGTGGCCGGAGTTCAGTGCCACAGGGTAGGGTACAACTCATTACATACCCCAAACACCTCTAAATGTCTTGGAGAGCTTTGCCAATAAACTTCTACAAGACGACCATTATCCCAGACTAAATTGTTGACCGTTGTCACCTGGTCACAACATTTTTCTATATAAACTTAAGACTGTTTTGAGTAGATGCCACTGTCTCATAGGGCACCTTGGTAGCACAATGAATAGAGTGCTGGCCCCGGAGTCAGGAGAACCTGAGTTCAAATCCAGCCTCAGACATGTACCAGCTGTGTGACCCTGGGCAAGTCACTTCACACCATTTGCCTTAGTTTCCTCATCTGTAAAATGAGCTGGAGAAAGAAATGACAAACCACTCCAGTATCTCTGCCAAAAAAACAAAAACAAAAAAAAAAACCCAAATGGGGTCATGAAGAAGCAGACACAACTGAAAAATGACTGAGGACAACCACAAGCCCATCTCAAATCCTCAGCAGCTCCTTCCTCCACAGAAAGAGAAGATTTCAGATTACAGAGAAAAATGATCATGTGGGAAGAGGATGAGGAGCATGGCATCCCTGCAAACCTGTCCCTGCAGGAGATGTCCCCAAGAGGTGTGTCTGCAGGTAGTCTGTGGACACTGAGCTTCCCGCTCAATACTGTTTCAGATAAAATTTTGTTGCTATCTTTCCTCTACCACCTACATTCCCTAAGGTGTCTCCTCTCTCCCCTCCTCCCCCCACCAAGCAATCTCCTCTAGCATGTAAAAATAGCAGGGGGAAAACAAACAGCTCAGCAAAACGAGTCAGCATATGAAAACCTCTGACATTATAGGCAGTGGTACACACACACACACACACACACACACACACACACACACCTCTCACAGACACACATACATACACACACATGCACTCACACACACAAACATACACACAAACATACACACACACACTGCACCCACACACGAACACACATGCCCTGCACAACACATATGCACACATACCACACACACCCCATACACACACTGCACACACACCTCTCACAGACACACACACATACACACACACCACACATGTACACCACATGCACACACCACACCACACACACATGCACTCACACACACAAACATACACATACACACACACACATATACCCCTCTGTAAAGAATCAGAGGAAGGGTCTTCTCATCTCTCTTCTTTGAGGACAAGCTTAGTCATTAGACTTTCAGAACACAGAAATTCAATTTTTCATTCTCTTTCTTTCCATTTCTACTCTTACAGTTATTGTGTCCAAACTATTTATTCCATTACAAAAAACAATCATTTTATCTACTTTCTAGAGGCAGCTAGGTGGTGTAATAGACAGAGTGCTGGGCCTGGAGTCAAGAAAATCTAAGTTCAAATATAACCTTAGACATTAACTAATTGTGTGACCTTGGGCAAGTCAACTTCTGTCTGCCTCAGTTTCCTCAACTTTTGTTCAATCATTTTTCAGTCATGTCTGACTCTCTGTGACCTCATTTGGGGTTATCTTGGCAAAGGTACTGGAGTTATTTGCCATTTCTTTCTCCAGCTCATTTTACAAGATAGGAAACTGAGGAAAAAGGTCTAACTGACTTGCCCAGGGTCACATAGCTGGTGTCAGAAGCCAGATTTGAACTCGGGAAGATGAGTCTTCCTGGCATCTAGCCAGGCATTCCATTCACTGCACCATCTATCTGCCCTGTTCCTCAACTTTACAATGAGGTTGTCCATAGCACCTGCCTCACAGGGTTGTTGCCAGAATCAAATGTGATTAATATTTGTTAAGTACTTAGCACAGTATCTGGCACATGTTAGTGCTTAATAAATACTAATCTCTTTCCCTTCTCCCTTCCTCCTTCTCTCCCTTCCTTTCTTCCTTCCTTCCCTCCTTCCTATCCTTCTTCCTTCCTCCCTCCCTTCCTTCCTTTTTTCCTTCTTTCCTTCCCTCCTTCCTTCTTTCTCTCCTTCCTTCCTACTATCCTTCCTCTCTTTCTCCTTTCCTTCCTTCCTTCCTTCCTTCCTTCCTACTATCCTTCCTCTCTTACTCCTTTCCTTCCTTCCTTCCTTCCTTCCTTCCTTCCTTCCTTCCTTCCTTCCTTCCTTCCTTCCTTTCTTCCCTCCTTCCTTCCTACTATCCTTCCTCTCTTACTCCTTTCCTTCCTTCTTTCCTTCCTTCCTTCCTTCCTTCCTTCCTTCCTTCCTTCCTTCCTTCC
>NW_020950758.1:5100972-5147288 GCF_900497805.2 Vombatus ursinus | reverse complement strand
CTTCTTTCCTGATAATCCACTGAACAGTAAAGCTGGAAGAATGGCAGGACAGTGACTCGCCCCAGGCCACTTCTATCTGATTCCTATTGAATGTAGAGATGAAAAGAAAGACCTAATCCTAATGCCCCATCCTCTGCCTGAGCCTACTCCTGACAGATGCTTGCTGATGGCTGCTGTGCCATCTCTCAGGAGCCAGACGTGACTATGGGAACTCTCGTCGGCTCCATAGCTCCCCAGCCAGGATCTCTCACTGACAAACGTATCTTCACCCTCCCTCTTCTCTCTGGAATTTTCAGGCTTTAATCACCTCCCAAGAGAGGTCCAGGCCCAGAACGTACCACTCCTGAGACTTCTTCATGCTGATGCCTTTTTTTAGACTTAATTAAAAATAGGTGTGTGACTCCAGGGGCAGAACAGAAATTCTGACCCAGATCCACCTCAGAGAAGGTCTGTCAAGGGAAGCACACTGGCAGTACCTACCCAAGGATGCAGCCTTCTTTCTCACCCTCCCGCTATTCTGACCATGCTCGAGCCAACAACGCCCTCCAAGAGAAAGAAAGGGTCTTTGTCTGAGCGCTGAGACTGCTCATCCTCCCTTCCAGAACCATAGCATCTCAAAGCTGGAAGGGAGCATAGACATCAACATATACCCCTGGAATGGAAGCTCCCTGAGGGAAGGCACGGCTTTCAATTTTTGTGCTTGTGTTTCCAGTCACTAGCACAGTGCTTGGCACACAACGAGCCCCTAATAAATGCCTGTAGAAGTCAATTGGATCAGTTAGTGCCACCGTCTCATTTTACAAGAGGGGAAATTGAGGGCCAGAGACATGAAATGGTTTCCCCATGGTTACACATGTCAGAAGAATGATGGGACTGGGGTTTGATTCCAGGTCTTCTGACTTCAAACCCAGGATTCTTTCCACTATTCCACAGTTCATCAGACACTTGACCACTTCAAATGGAGTCTCCTGTGCCCTGGAATGCCCTGAAGGGACTCATCATGGACGGCTGCCTCTCCCTTGTTCTTTCTTGCCACATCTATATGTATGTAACAGATATCATGGGTATCCTGCCTCGAAGATGAGGGCCCAAATTCACCACCTTGTCAACAATATAAAAATATCCGTTAGGAAGACCCCATCTGTCCTCTCACTCTAATCACTCAGTCAACACATAAAATGTGTGACCATCAAAATGGCATCCCCGTTGCTATGATGTTCTGAGGTGCAAAAATCACTTTCCTCGAGCTATTCCTGGGAAGTAGATACTATTGGCTCCACTTTAAAGATGAGGAAACTAAGACCCAAAAAGGTGAAAGGTGACTTGCTCACAGTCACACAGCTAGAAAATGTCAGAACCTGTCTTTAAGCAAGATCCTCTGAGCATGGCCCGTTCCGCTACCCCACGATTATTTGATGGCTTACTTCCCAACCCAAGTATCTTCTACCCCAGTTATCCAGCCCATAATGAAGGGCTGATTCCTCGGCATTAGGACAGCCTTGTTAGGGTATCATCTCTTAAAATGACAGTGCCCCTTGAAGGGAAAATTCATTAATGTTCCGTCCACCTTTCGCATTTTAGCGTGAGTTCATTTCCATGCTTTCTGTCTTCTCTGAGAGCTCCGCCAGGTAGCAGCACTGGGCAGAATAGAGGACGTCGTGTGTGTGTGTGTGTGTGTGTGTGTGTGTGTGTGTGTGCGTGCGCGCGCGTGTGCGTGTGTGTGTGTGTGTGTATGTGTGTAGGTATAGGGAGGGTTGTTGAGGGACCTCACACAGCATGGGGGAGGGGCCCTGGACAGGTATCGGGGTCTCTTCCTTCACTGAGACACGTCTTCACTGTGTGACTTTGGAAAAGTTATTTGCCCTTTCTTGGTCTCCAGTCAGTCAGTCAGTCAGTCAACATTTATTACAAGAGGGAGGCGGGAAAACAAGAACTCAAGTTGGAGTAAACACTAACTGTGGAATCCGGAAAGGCTTCACAGAGGAGGGGTCATCTGCATAGAGTCTTAAGGGGAGACATGGATTCCAAGAAATAGTGCTGGAGAAGGAGTGCATTACCGCTTTGGGGGTAGGCTGTGCAAATGCACAGAGGTGGGAAATGGAATGTGACGTATGGAGAAGAGAAAGCAGACCCATTTGTGTGAAGGGGAGCTCGTGACATCAGTCTGGAAGGTGGGCTGGGGCCAGATTGTTGGCGGTTGGCCCTCGTTCTGAAGAGGACCGGAATACCGTCACTGGGCTAGAGCCAAGCGTCAGTGCGTCCCATTGTGGCTGCTCAGACCAGCACGAGCTCAGGATGCTCTACCACAGCCTGGGCACAAATAGTCCTGGTGGACCTTTGGGGTGGATTCTCTAAGTTGGGGTATCTTGAGTTTCTCTTGAGCTATTTGACTTCTGCTTTGCTCATAGAGCACAGCCCCTTTTCTGAAGCTGAGCGGTCCTGTGCCAGCGTCTCCCATGTCACACAATTGATCCCAAAGTTCTTCAGAGAGACTTTGAGAGTGTCCTTGTGTCGCTTCTTCTGACCACCCTGTGAACGCTTGCCCCGTGTGAGTTCTCCATAAGATAGTCTTCTTGGAAAGTGTTCGCCTTGCATTTGAACAACGTGGCCAGCCCTTTGGAGCTTCACTCTCTGAAGCAGTCTGAATGCTTGGTAGCTTAGACTGAGAAAGGACCTCAGCATCTGGTACCTTATTTACCCTGCCAGGTGGTCTCCAGAATCTTCCTAAGACAATTCAAATGGAAGCAGTTCAGTGTCCTGGCATGGCATTGGTATACCGTCCAGGCTCCACAGGCGTAGAACAATGAGGTCATCGAAATGTCTGTGTCAGTCTAATACCTCTTGTCTCCCCCACTTTTCTTCAGAGCCTCCCAAACACTGAGCTAGCTCCGGCAATGCGTGTGTCAACCTCATTATCGGTGTGGACATCCCTGGAAAGAACACTGCCAAGGTAAGTGAACTTACCCACAGCAATCAGAACTTCTCTATTTGCTATGAATGGTGTGGTGCTGGCTAGTGGAGCACCTGTGTTTTCTTGATGTTAATTGTTAGGCCAAAATTAGAACAAGCAGCAGAGAAATGATCCATACCCTGTTGCATCTCAGTTTCAGAGACTGCATGGAGCGCACGATCATCTGCGAACAGAAACTCATGCACCAATACTCCCTCCACTTTAGTCTTGGCCTGTAGTCTTTTCAAGTTGAAGAATTTACCACCAGTGTGGTAGCTGACTTTGAAGCCATGTTCATCCTCATTAAAAGCATTTGACAATATGGCTGAAAACACCATGCTAAAAAGCCTGGGAGCAAGCACGTGGCCTTGTTTCTCTCCACTGGTGACTGGGAAAGCATGAGAACATTGTCCATTATCCAGAACCTGGGCAAGCATGCCTTCATGAAAATCATAATGGCCAGACAATAAAGGGCTTTAGATGTAGGTTAAGAAATACGCATTTTATTTTCAAGGCAATAGGGAGACACAAGATTTTTGAGCAGGATAGTGACATGATCAGACACTATTTGAGCATTTGTGTGCAGGATGACTTGGAGCGTAGAGAAATATGAAGAAAAGTGGGCAATCAGGAAATTAAATAGTTGAAACAAATGATAATGAGAGTCTGAAACAACAGTAGCATGTTACAAACATGACCTCTTTGACCTTCACTATAGTTCATTGAGATAAGTGCTGTTATCATCCCCATTTTACAGATGAGGAAACTGAGGCAAACAGCATTTAAGTGACTTGCCCAGGGTCACATGGCTAGGAAGCGTTTGAAGCTGGGTTTGAACTCAGTTCCTCTGGAGTGCAGGTGCAGCATTTCCTCCATAAAATCCACTTAGCTACTGCTGAATTAGAATCCAGCCTGTGTCAGAAAAGGGAAGAGAAAGACTAGAGAGCTGCTATGGAAATAGAATTGACAAGATTTGCCATCTGTTGACTCTGTGTGTGTGTGTGTGTGTGTGTGTGTGTGTGTGTGTGTGTGTGTATGTGTATGAGTGTATGTATGTATGTGTATGTGTGTGTGTATGTGTATGTGTATATGTGTGTATGTGTGTATGTGTGTGTGCGTATGTGTGTGAGTGTGTGTCTGTGTGTGAGTGTGTATGTGTGTATGTGTTTATGTATATGGGTATGTGTGTGTGTTGGTGGGGTAGAGAAAAGCAGGCATTGAAGATGATGTCAAGGTAGTGGATTAATTGACTGAAAAGACAGCAGTCCCCTCAGCAGAAATGAGGTCTGTGCCCCCTTGCAGATTCTATGTTTCTGTTGTCCATAGTCCCTGCCTGGCCACTGCAGTCCTGGGATTCCCCAGGTCTCCTGGCCTAGGTGTGTGCATAAACCCTTCTCCCTTAATCCTACTGGGGCCCAGCCTAGTTAAAAACAAACAAAACTCTAACAAAAAGGCTAAGGTAAAGAAGGTAATAGAATCAGGTTTACACAGGTCTCTGGAATGGAGATGTTCTTCCACTTAACCCTGCCTCCCCCTAACTGCCCAGCAGAGTCCAGCCCCAGGGGTATCAAAGATTCCTTTATCCCTCTAACAGATGCCCCCCTCCCCCAGCCCTGAAGATTTGTTTCTTTACAGAAATTCACTGGGTAAACTCAAACCTGCCTTCCAGGGTGAGATGTTCTATGGAGGGATGGAAATCAGAGAATTATTGAATCATAGCACCGTAATCCCTCTGACTATACTCCCCCAACTTCCAAATAACTTAGGGGGTTTGGATCCCAGAAGGATGACTACTCTCACATTTGGGGAATGACCCTATGGGACTATACTTCTAACACTCTAGCGCATGAGTTCCCACCATTGTGTTTCCAATTAACAATCAGCTAGAAGACTTAATGAGCTTTTAGCCAAGGCATTCACTAAAATGGCATACCTTTCTTGAGCTCATCGTCTTCTGATACCCATTCTAGTATTCTCTGCTTTATCATGCTTCTTCTTCTCCTTGGATAATTCTTTTTTTATGTTTTATTGATTTCTTTTTTGTTTTTTTTTTTAAAAATATCACATTCATCACCTTTCCACTACCCTAGCAGTGAATCTTCATTTGTAACAAAATTTAAAAAAAAAAGGAAAATGTTTATTTGTTATTCAGAAAAAAACAACAATAGAGTTGTTTGACAGTCTGACAGCCCGGCAGGGGACTGAAACATCCACCAGGACCCTGCTGGAAGACAGCTGAACTCAACAGAAGGGATGACGAAGCTGGTAGGGGCTCTGGGAGGGGAGAAAAGGACTCCCAGGGCTAGGAGTCTCACCTAGAGAGTCTCTATCCCATGTGCTCTTGACATGTGGGCTTCCCTACACTTGTTTTTTTGATTCGGAGCCCATTCTCTTGAAGGACTTTGTGTCTGTGTGTGTGTGTGTGTAAGGGGAAAGCATGCCTTCTAGTTAGGGAATGTTGTTTTGTGACTCCTGTCCTTGCTATACCCTCTCTATAAAAGCCTTCTTATTTATCTTATTTAT
Organism: Vombatus ursinus; assembly: GCF_900497805.2. Classification (NCBI taxonomy): domain Eukaryota; kingdom Metazoa; phylum Chordata; class Mammalia; order Diprotodontia; family Vombatidae; genus Vombatus; species Vombatus ursinus. Next base: position 5,141,815 of record NW_020950758.1, on the reverse strand, counting down.
ATTACCGGTAAATACCTTCGCCCCTAAGCCAGCTTTCAGCCATCAGGAGGACGGGTGTTCTAGTCAAGGGAAAAGGCAAAGAAAATGCCCAGAGTCAGAAGATGGAGTGTCTTGTTGGAGCAGTCAGGAGGCCAGTATCCCCAGATGTGGGGGGAGTGAGGTGTAAGAAGACTGGAAAGGGAGGAGAGCGACGGGTTTGAAGGGCTTTGAATGCCAGCTAGAGTGTTTTATATTTGATCCTGGAGGTCAGAGGCAACCACTGCAGTTTATTGAGCAGGGGGTGATACGATGGGACCTGCCTTTAGGAAAGTCACTTTGGTGGCTGCATGGAGGATTCATTGTGGTGGGAAGACACCTAGGGTAGGCAGACACCCCCCCCCTCCCCAGCAGCTACTGCGATAGTCCAGGTGTGGGGGGTGAGGGCCTGTACCAGGTGGAGGCCGTGTCAGAGGAGAGGAGGGGGCGTGTTTGAGAGATGCTACAAAGGTAAAATCGACAAATGATGGTGCAACAGTGAAATCAACAGGCCTTGGCACCATATTGGATATGGGGGATGAGAGACAGTGAGGGGCCCAGGATGACTTCTGAATGGGAGCCAGGGACACTGGGAGGATGGTGTTGTCCTCCACTGTAACAATGTAGGTAGGAAGGGTGACCAGGCTTAGGAGGAAAGATAATGAGATAGAGATTGGAGGTCAGCAGAGAGGGGGCAGGAAAGGGACATTTGGCAGTTATCAGCATAGAGATAGTAATTAAATCCAAGGGACCTGATGAGATCACCAGGTGAAGCAGCATAGAGGGAGAGGAGAAGAGGACCCGGGACAGGACCCTGAGGGACACCTCTGGGTAAAGGACATTCTTCTTCAGGCCATTCAGCCCCTGATGCTGAAGCTCTGGCCTCCTACCTTTCCTTTAGGCCATTGAAGTGATCTTGTGGGCGGTCCTGAGGAAGGGCTTCCACACTAGCAAACAGGCTGGTCAGACACGATATTGGCCTCTCGGCTGGTGATGGGGCGGTGATAAATCGGACAGTGCCCATAAAATGCTAGGAACTTGTCGGACAAGCGACTGTGGAAAAGACAGCTGTTATTACTGGGCTGTGGACTCTCCGGGAGCCACCCCGAACTTCACAGGCTCCGGGTCTGGGTGCTTCCCTGGGAGGCATTTACTCACTTTTGTGTCAGGCGTAGAAAAGACTGATGGAGTCAACAATCCCCGCACCTCCCTGGCAAAGCAGATGAGTGTCAATGATGTCAGTGTGGCAAGATGCCAGAAGCAGTGTGCTTGGAGTCAGGAAGACCTAGAGTTAAACACCATCTCTGATACTAGCCATGTGACCCTGGGAAAGTCACTTAAATTCTCAGAGCCTCAGTTTCCTCATCTTTAAATTGGGGCAATAATAACCATCTGCCTCACAGGTTTGAGAAGAGGGTTCCCTGGGTCAAAGTGTATAGATATTTTAGCCATTTTTTTGGTATCATAATTCCAAAATAACTTCCAGAATGGCAAAGTGTTTGCAAATTTATAGTATTATGTAAATATTAATTATTAATAAAAGAGTGGCAGGACTGAGACCCCAAGATGAAGAGACCGAGACCTGGAGTGGGCTTGGGAGATCGTCTGGTCCAGTGTCATCAAAATTGAATAGAAACAGATCCCAGTGGGAACATATTGGCTTAGAGAACCACAATTTCACATTCTCTATGTCTCATTGTATTTTTTCTCTTGTTAAATATTTCCCAATTACTTGCTAATCCTGTGCTCACTCAGGAGTTTTGCAGTCTGAGGGGATTCAGACCTTTGATCCGGTCAATCTATTTGAACCTCCCAATTTTTGAGATAGGAAAATGGGACTCAAAGAGGTCAAGTCCAAGGTTAAGATTGGAGAATTCCCAATGGAAATGTGGAGATGGTGTACAGAATATCTAGGAAGTCTGGACTCATGAGTACAACTACAAAACATTCTTTACTATATATTCCAAAAATAAAATACCAATAATTGAAAAGCATATTCATTGATAACAATTGGCCTGACCAATATTATAAAAATGACTACTAAGTGGTTGAAGAATTTACATGGCCCAAATGATGGCAGGGAATGGGATGAGCAGCCTATTGACCTGGGCCATCATTACCTATGTCTTGCACAGGCTCTGCCAATGGAAAATGAGCTAGACTCAGAAATGATTGGAGGTACAAGAATGGGTTGGATTGTATTAAGGGAATTGTAAAATGGTTTTAATAACCTCGAGGTGCTGCCTGCCACAAATGCCCATCTTATTGATACTAGTTCCCTCCCAATTAAGGCATGTGGCTGTGAATCATGGAAACCACAGTTTCTGAAGATCTCCAGTTTCAAGTGAACCAAAGAGCAATTTTAAAAAATCATGGTAGGGGTAAGTCCTACATAGCACGTTCTTTGTGAAGTCTTATATGCAAGAAGGATGGCAAGCACATCATAAAGCTGAGGATGCTCGGGGAAGGAGGATGGCCAGTCATGTAGCCAGATCAAAGAACAGATGGTTTGCTTGTATGTTGCATTCAATGAAATATTCAGAAGACCTAGAAGGTTAAAACCGAATGCTGTGAAAAATAATGATCAAGCGTGGCCCTAAAGAAGAGATACAAGAAGGAACCTGCTTCCATTTCTTTGCAGAGGTGGGACTATGGATGTGGGGAAAAGGCAAACGTTGGCAGAATCATTCAACGTGTTGGCTACTTTTGTCAAGCTGCTTATCTCCCTCCTTATAATGACGGTAAGACGAGGATGATAATAATAGATGCTAGCATTCATATAGCACTTTAAGGTTCGCAAAATGTTCCATTTTATCATTTGACTTTCACAATTCTGGGATATAGGTGCTTTATCCTCATTTTAGGGATGAGAAAACTGAGGCAGACAGAGGTTAACTGAGCTGCCCAGGGTCACATAGCTAGTAAGTGTAAGTTAATAAGGAATAGCGGGGGAAGGGATACATTTAGACAAGTAACAGATATGGAAACAAAATACATAAAAATGAGTTTTTAAAAAGATCTAGCGGGAGTCTTCAGAGCATTGGATAGCTCCTCCAAAGCTATTTTAGGGAAATTCACCTGACTGATCCCTTGAAGACTTTACCTGCTACCGTTTCTTGACAGCTAAAATGATGACCTTTCCAGTCCTACAGAATCTCTCCCATTCTCAAGATATGTCAATGGCCTACAACAACAATCACATCTGTCAATTCTCCCAGACCTTGAGATGTAATTCATTTAGACCAGGAGACTTAGAATGGAAGTGAAAGTCTAAGCCTGCTGATGCTAGACCTCCTCAGGCTGGGCTTTGACTCCATGTCAGCCATTTTCTTCTGACCTTTCTAGGACAAAGATTAATTTCCTGGGGTTGGGAAGTCCTGCCTTTTGTTTTGTTTTGTTTTCAGTTTTCACCATCCCACACAACCCTGGTGACATCTTGAATCTTTTTCTGTTTGTATTTTCTCTTTCTGCCAATGGCCATTTCAAACCAGAAGTCCCTTGAGCGTCTCTCACTCAGCCAGTCCAAAATGTGACTCGCTCTCTTTCCCCCCAGACCCGACCTCCCCATTCTATTTGGGCACCAGCCCCCTACAGTCACCCGGGTCTCTAACCATGGAGTCATCCTTGATTCCTCTTTCCTTCAGCCTTCATATTCAATCATCCACCAAATCTTTGTTATCCTTTCTCATCTCTTCCATTCCTCCTTTTCTCCTCACTCACTAGTTCACCTCTAACTTATGCCTCATCAGCTCTCACGTGGACTGTCACAATAGCCTCCACATTGGTCTCAATGCCTTCAGTCTCTCCTCATTCCACATCATTCTCCACATCATTGTTCAAGTGATTTTGCTCTCTAGGGCACTGCCTGCTCAATAAAGTCCAGGGGCTTCCTATATCACCTCCATGATCAAATAAAAATCCTTGGTTAGATATTGGAAACCCTTCAGAAGCCAGTCCCAGCCTACCTTCCCAATATTGTTACACATCACTCCCTGCCATGCATTTCTCAGTCCAGCCAAATCAGCTTTATTGCCATCTATTTCACACAACCCCCCAATTCCCATCTCCATGTCTTTGCAAGGCCATCCCCCATGTCTGATATGCCCTCACTCCTCAATTCTGTCTCTTGAAATTCCTCATTTCTTTCAAAACTGAGCTAAAGTTCCACCTTCAACACGGACCTTTTCTGATGCGCCTCCCCCCAGCTACTAATCCTTCACCAGATTATCCTGTATATTCTTGTATAGATGTGAATTGTCTGTTCTGATTCTGTACAGTCTCCTTGAAAGCAGTCATCCATTCATGTTCGTCTCCATTAGATTGCAAGCTCCTCGAGGGCAGGGGCTATCTTTTGCATCCCCAGAGCTTAGCACAGTGCCTGGCACATAGCCGGCGCTTAATAAACGTTTGTTCCAGTCATTTCAGTCCTATCTGACTCTTCATGATCCCATCTGGGGTTTTCTTGGCAAAGATACTAAAGTGGTTTGCCATTTCCCTCTCCAGCTCATGTTACAGATGAGGAAACTGAGGCAAGGAGAGACTATAAATACAAGAATAATAATAGCTAATATTTATACAGGGCTTACTATATGCCAGGCATCATGTTAGGCTCTTTAGAATTATTATCGAAATTGATTCTTACAAGAATCCCAGGAAGAAGGTGCTGTTGTCCTCTCCATTTTGCAAATGAGGAAGCTGAGGCAAACAAGGAGAATAAGGGTGACCTGTCTAGGGTCACCAGGCCTTCTCGACACCAAGACCTGTGTCACTGAGCTGTCTAGGGCAAGAACTTGCCCGGAGTCACATAACTAGCAAAAGCTGTGGCAAGATTTGAACTCAGGTCTTGCTAATTCATCCCGAGGAAGCCCCGTTCCACTGTGGGGCAGTCCTCAGTTTGAGGAAGGTTTTCTTGACCTTGAGTCTAATGTGGCCTCTTGACAATTTCCCCACTTTTTCTCCTCATTCTGCCCTTTGGAGCCAAACTGAACAGGTCAAATCCTTCCTCTGTAGGGCAGCTCTGCAAACACTAGATGGGTTTAGAGCTGAAAGGGACCTTGGATGCCATCAAGTCCATCTCTAACACTTTACAGATCAGGAAACTGAGACCCAGAAAGGGTAAGTGACTTGTCCAGGGTCATTCAGCAATAGATGTTTGAGGTGGGAATTGAACTCAGTTCTTTGGGACCCCAAATGTAGTGCCTGATCTATACTCCCTCTCAGATCCCTACCATTCCCCACCTCAGTCTTTGTTTTCCAGGCCAAACATCTTGAGTTGTTCTCCTTCTATGACCTTCATTCAGAGCCTTTCACCATCTCGGTTGTCCTTATCTGGTCACTGGAGGTTAACTATGGCCTTCCTAAATGGTGGTGTCCAGAATTGAAATACCTGAGATGCAGTCTGATCAAGGCAGAAGACAGCAGAGCCGGCACCTCTCTCTCCTGAAGGCTCTGCACTTCTCCATTGCGTCGGCTTTCTTAGCTTCTATGTCATATTGATGACTCTTATGGAGTTTGTAGCTTTCTAAATCCACCATATTTCTTTTCTTTCCTTTTATTTTTTGGATTACTGTCTAATCATGTCTCCCGCATCTTGTACTTGTAGAGCTGATTCCTGAAACCCAAGCATACAATTTTGTGTTTGTCCCCTATTGAATTCCATTACTAGATTCAGTCCAGTGCCACAGCTGGTGAAGTGTCATCCACTATAAGTAACTATGCCTCCTAGCTTGGTACCCTCTGTAAATCTGACAAGCATTCTGTGCTATTATCCAAGTCATTGATACAAATATTAACACACACACACACACACACACATACACACACACACACAACTGAACACAGATCCCTGAGACGCTCCATTGGAAACCTCTTGCCAAGTTAACATTGAACCGCTAACAAATCCTGTTTGGGTCTGGCCATTTATCCAGTTCTGAATTCATCCAATGTAGCATTTCCTCTCTCTCTCTCTCTCTCTCTCTCTCTCCCCCATGAGATTAATAATATGAGATACTGAAATCTAGATAAACCATATCCATAGCATTTCCCTCATCTACCAGTCTAGTAACCCTGTCAACAAAGAAAACAAGTCTATTTTGGCATGCCCTATTCTGGCTGGAGCCATGCTGGCTCTCTGTACTCACAACTTTACCAACCATTTCCTTAATGACTGAGTCTAGGATCTCTCCAGGAATTGCAGTCACACTCACTGCCCTGAGTTTGCAGACTTTGACTCTCCCCTCTTTGGGAAATCAGGACATTTGTACTCTTCCAGTCTTGGAGAAGATGGGGTAACTCTCCCATTTTCCTTGATCTTTTGGATATTCCCAGCTGGGACTCAGCCAATGAACTTCCAGTTCATTCAGACTAAGGATCTGGGCCAGAGAAACTGAATTCCCCGAGGGCACAAGGAGCTCTCCTCTGACTCCTAACCTTTCTTGGGCATCAACTCCCAGTCAGTCATTTTTACTCTGGTGTTTCCATTGCAAACATCATTCTCCTTGGCAGGGCAAAAAAAGTATCAGTGGGCATTTCTGCCTTGTCTCTATTGCCAACCCACCTCTCCAGCCTTACCTCAAAATATTTCATTGAGTAAAGTCTCTACTTCAGGAAAATTAATCTATTTCCCATGCCCTGTATACATCCAATCCTTTCCTGTCTTTGTGGTCTGGACACCCTTTTCACCATGCCTGGACTACTACTCTCTCTTTGCCTGTTGGAATCCTCCCCGTGATTTGAATTTGGTTCAAAAGTTGCCTTCTCCAGGAAGTCACCAGTATCCCGTTAGGATTTTTTTTTTAGGCAATTGGGGTTAAGTGACTTGCCCAGGGTTACACAGCTAGTAAGTGTCAAGTGTTCGGTCTGAGGTCGGATTTGAACTCAGGTCCTCCTGCCTTCAGGGCCAGTGGTCTATTAACTGCACCACCTAGCTGCCCCCCCCTTAGGGTTTTCTATGACCCTTCTGCTGGCCCCTCTTTGAATTTCATCTCCTCCCTTTCTGTACCTGTGAGTTCCCCATACCTGCAGCAGCAGCAGCTGCATTTCTCTCAGGGTCTGAAGGCTCTCTCCTGCTCCTCCTGGCCAGAGCATCTGTCTCTGTTCTGCTCAGCTCTGCTCAGATGAGCTCGGTACCTAGGAAACAAAGTGCCCCCAATATCATTGTTTCTCCCAGAGCCGGCGTTCATGGAGTCAGTCAGTCAGCTGTCACATAGTAAGTGCTTTCTGTGTGCCAGGCACTGTGCTAAGCCCTGAGGATGCAAAGATAGACAAAGGCAGCTCACAGACTCCCCAAGTCTGCCACGAGCAAAGAGCTATGTCCATGCCAGGCACACGCAGGATAAACTGGAAATCATCTACAGCTGGAAGGCCTTAGTATTTAACAGGTTGGGAAGGCCTCCTGCAGAAGGTGGGGATTCAAAGCAGTGTGGGGCTTCTAGTGGAAAGAGAACAGGTCTGAAGTTGTCACTCAGTCATGCCCACCCCTGTGACCCCATATGGGGTTTTCTTGGTAGAGATACTAGAGATGTTTGCTATTTCCTTCTCCGGTTCATTTTACAGATGAAGAAACTGAGGCAAACAGGGTAAAGTGACTTGCCCAGGGTCACACAGCTGGTATGTGTCTGAGGCTGGATTTGAACTCAGGTCCTCCTGATTCCAGACCTGAAACTCTATCCACTGCACTGCCTAGCTGCCCCAGATGCAGGTCTGGGAATATGAGTTCAAATCCTAGCTCAGCCAATTACTGCCTTTGTGACTACAGGTAAGTCACTGACCTTTTCTAGGCCTCAGTTTCCTTAACTGTAAAAGGTGGGGATTACATTAGATGCCCTTCCAATTCAGGGTCTCTGATCCCATGAGAGTTTAGAAGGTTGTCTCTACACTGGCCCCATGACCTTCGAAGGGCGCTTGTCACGAACAAGGCTGATCTAGCCCTCTTTGCGCAAGCGTCTTAGGCCCCTGTCAGGCTCTGAGCTGTGTATACAAGGGCAGAAATGGTGTCTGAACTCCACTCTTCATGTGCTCCTGAGCCCTGCAGCCCTGGCATTGCCATCATCCCCTAGGGATCTCCTGGGCATCTCACTGTAACCCCATGGGAAAGCTACTGAAGACATTATTATCTTTTCATCTCACAGATGAGAAAACTGAGGCTCAGAGAGGGTAACTTTCCCATATAGTCACACAGCCAGTGAATGTCTGAGGCTGGATTCCAGCTGTACCCAGGTATCTTGTCTCTGATTCCAGCACTTTGCTCAGCAGCCATAAGAGCTGGATGCATGTTTGTTGTTGCTACCGCTTCTTTTGAGGAAACTTGAAAAGTCCAAGAGCTTCCTAAGGTCCTGGGATTTGAGCGTGTCAGAGCTGGAATTAAAACTCAGGTCTCCAGGCTCCCCGTCCATGCTGCCTGTCTGCCCCGGTGCCCTCATTAGGAGAGCAAATCTGTCTACGTTTAAGTAAGGCTTTAAAGCCTATTTCAGTAAACAAATCACTTTAAGGGTGAAAATCAATTAAAAATCCAATCTCAATTAACAAGATGAAGAAATTAAATGCTAAATCCTCCTGTCACTGTCATTATTGATCTCTGCAGCTGCAGCCCAACAGTATTCCTGATAATCAGGAAGGGGCGTTTCTTCAGAATTCTGGGTCTTAAAAACCTGCAAACTGATGAACATTTATGTATGTGCACACATGCATATCCATGTGTACATGAGTACACTGATAGACTCTTTCTGGACAGAAAGATCCAATGGCTGAAACTGATTCCATCAGGAAATGTATCGAAAGTAGTCCCAGAGATGGCCCTGCGGTCAACGGCTGTTTTAGATCAGAGCATCCAACTCACCGTCCCCTCAAGGGCTGTGTTGAAGTCTTGTCCAGAGGAAGAACAGTCCCTCGGTGCCAGCAGCATGATGCTGTCCTTCACGGGTCATAGATTTTCAGGAGAGTATGCACTTCTCACACAGATGAGGAAGTATGGCTTAATTTCAGGACAGAGTCAACTGTGACAATTGTGGATATGGCACAGATCTGGAGGGGTAGCGGAGGAGTAACCAGGGTTGAACTTTGAAAGAAACCAGGGATTCTCAGAAGAGAGAGTGATTGGAATATATTCTGAGTATGGCAGACAGCCTGGACAAAGGTGAGGAGGTGGGAGATGGGTGGAGAGTTCAGGAAATAGCTAATAGAGCAGTTTGGCTGTCATGTAAAATGTATGATGGGGAGCCATTTAATCTGGAAAGTTTGGATGGAGCCAAGAATGGAGGGCCTCAGGGAGGGGTGAGGAATCACTCATTTATTCTGGAAAGATGGGGAATCTCTAGTCCCTCCAAGTACAGTGCTTTATCCGAATCAAGTCAGCACCACAATCATTAGGCCCCTCCTAGGGGCCAAGGACTCTACTGAGCTCTGAGAATGCAAAGAAAGGCAGAAAGAGGCCCGGCCCTAAAGAGCCTCAGTGTGGGATATGCCTTGTAGATAGTGAGGCATCTACCAGACATATACCGAGGGGCTGGAAGTTAATCCCAGGCTGAAGATATTAGTAGCTGAGGGACCAGGAAAGGCCTCCTACAGAAGGTGGGATTTGAGCTTGTCTTGGGAGAAGTCAGGGACAGGAGAAGGAAGAGCTTTTCAGGCATGGGGGTAGTCAACACAAAGGAATGGATGCAGAGGGTGGAATGTAGGGCCGAGAACTATAAGTGTGGGCCCACATTGGCTTGGTCATATCTCCCATTAGCGCCCTCCCAACCAAAGCCGTCTGGCTGGGAGAATGGCTTCCAAGACAGGAAAGTTGAGAGGGAGGGACATTCCCAATGCTAGCTAGCCTCCTCATTGATCTTCCTTCCTCCACCCCAGCTCCTTCAATCCATATTTCATAGTGCTGCCACATGAGTCTTCAAAATCCAGATCTGATCATCTCACTCTGCTGAGCAGTCTTCAATGGCTCCCTATGGCCAACCCAGTAAAGTTCAGCCTGCTCTACTGGTTCGAAGGCCCTTCCAACCCTAGGGCCACCCAACGTGGCTAGTCTTGGCCCGTGCTGCTCCCTTACCTGAATTCTGGTAAAGTGTCACCAAGACCAAACCAAAGGCTACCTTCTCCAAGACACCCTCCTTGAGCCTCATTAGGCTTTGTCCTTGCTCCTTGGCCCTCACAGGGCCATGACTCTGCCCACTTCCAATGCCCTGGTGACAGGAGGCAGAAGTAGAAAGAGCTCTAGAGTGAAGGACCATAAGCTCAAGTCCTGTCCCTGCCCCTTCCTACCTGTGTGACCTGGGGAACATCACTTTCCCTCCCTGGGCCTCAGCTTCTTCCTCTTTAAAATGAGATGTTTGGTCTAGAGAGCCTCAAAGTCTCTCCCAGGTCTCCTTTTCTGATGGTGGCTCTGATTGTGGTTGAGGGCTTCTGTCTCTACTAGACTGTGAGCTCCGTGATAGCGAAGACTGGGCCATACTATAAATAAAACAGGTCATGGTCTGTCCAGGGCTGCCTTTGGGGATCTTTGAGGTCAGGAAGAGAGATGACTGAGGCAGCCTATCCTGGATGAATGGGGCGAATCATCTCTGGACAGTATCACTACTTTCTATCCAGAGGCTCAAGGCTGAGTGAGGCCAGAATGATGGTCCAGTTTCTTTAATGGCTGGCTCAGGAGCCTGGGGATGGGAGGAGGATTGCATGGACGAGCCGTCCAAGCTAAGTCTTCCTAAGGGTGGGTAGCATGCTGATTTGATAGAAGGATTCTATTCTCCCACCAGCTCTAGTTTGGGTTTGTGAAGCCTAGAAGGCAAGGACACAAACTGCAGGAGAATGCACCTGATGGAGGGGGATGGAAGACAGAGACAAGACATGCAAAGACAAGAGACAGAAACAATCAATAAACCTACATAGATACTGTTTCAACCAGTAAGGATCCAAAAAGAAGACAAAAAACAAACAAAAACCACGATCCCTGCTCTAAAAAAGCTCACGGTCTATTGGAGGAGATGACATGCAAACAACAATGTACAAACAAGTTATAGACAGGATGGATTGAAGATTAACAACAAAGGGAAGGCACAAGGATTGAGGGCAGTTAGGAAAGGTTTCTTGTAAAAGGTGGAGTTTTATGACAAATGTTGGAGAAAATGTGGGAAAGTTGGGACACTAATGCATTGCCGGTGGAGTTGTGTACTGATGCAACCATTCTGCAGAGTAATTTGGAACCGTGGCCAAAGGGCAACCAAACTGCATACCCTTTGATCCAGCAATACCACTGCTAGGTCTGTATCCCAAAGAGATCACAAAACAGGGAAAAGGATCCACATGTTCAAAAATATTTATAGAAGCTCTTTTTGTGGTGTCAAAGAATTAGAAATTGAAGAGATGCCCATCAGTTGGGGAATGGCTGAACAAGTTGTGGTATATGAATGTAAGGGAATACTATTTCACTATAAGAAAAAAAGGCAAATTTCAGAAAAAAAAAACCCGTAAAGATTTACGTGAACTGATGCAAAGTGAAGTGAGCAGAACCAGGAGAATATTGTTGTACACATTAACAACAAACAACATGGTATGATGATTGATTATGATTGACTTGCCTCTTCTTAGCAATGCAATGATCCAAGGCCGTTCCAAGACTCAAGATAGAAAATGCTATCCACATCTAGAGAAAAAAAGATGGAGTCTGAATGCAGATTGAAGCATACTATTTTCACTTTCTTTGTTTTTTTTTTAATGTTTTTTCCCTTTTGTTCTTTTTCTTCTTTCACCACATGACTAATGTGGAAATATGTTTTACATGATTGCACATGTATAATCTATATCAGATTGTTTGCCATCTTGGGGTGGAGGGAAGGGAAGAGAGGGGATGAAATTTGGAACTCAAAATCTTATAAAAATGAAAGTTGAAAATTGTCTTTATATGTAATGGGAAAAATACTATCAAACATTTAAAAAGGTGGGGTTTTAGCTAGGAATTGAAGGAAACCAGAGAAGTCAAGAATTTGAGATGGGGACGGGGAGCATTCCAGGTCTGGGGAGAGACAGTCAGAGAAAATACCTGGAGATAGGACAGTTTTCTGCAAGGTGCACCAGGAGGTCAGTGTCTCTAGATTGAAGAATATCATGGGGTAGCAAGGGGTAAAAAGACTGGAAAGGTAGAAATGACAAGGATAGGAAGGCTTTAAAAAGCCAAACAGGATTTTATATTTGCTCCTGGAGGTAATAAGAAGTCACAGGAACATGTGGGGAGGGGGTGAGATGGCTAAATCTGAATTTTAGGGAGATCACTGACAGCTGTGTGAAGGAGGTATTGGGAGGAGACCCAACTGAGAGGCAGACCCAGACCCCATTAGCTATTGCTATAATCCAGTTATGAAGTGATTACATCCTGTACCAAATTGGTAGCCGTTTCAGAGGAGAAAAGGGGGCAGATTCAAGAGATACCATAAAGGTGAAATTGACAGGCCTTGGCCAGACTGGAGATATGTATGGGGAGTGGAGGACGGATAAGCACTAAGGGCTAGAGCATAACCTTGGGGGGCAAGCCCGGAAGATGGGGAGAATGTTGCTGTTCTTAGCAGTAATAGGAACCTCAGGAGGCGGGGAGGGTTTGGCACAAAGACGATGGGTTCGGTTTGGGATGTTGGGTTGAAGGTGCCTTCCGGTTATTCATTTCTACATGGAGAATATTGGTTGGAAGGCCCTTCCAACCCTAGGGCCAATCCCTGCTCTTAGGGATAGGGATTTCTACATGGCCAATGGGCGGTTGAAGACTCAGGACTGGAAGTGAGAAGAAAGGTTAGGGGTGGCTAAGTAGACTGGCGAATCCTCAGCATAGGGCTGGTCATTGAATCTGAGAAATGATGAGCTCCCCAGACAGACACACAGACAGACAGACAGATGGCAGGTAGTGTAAGATCTCACAGCGAGAGGCACGTGGCCTTTGGACACCTCTTCGCACCGAGCAAGAACGGGCAGGAGAGTGCACGCAGTCCTCCAGCCTGGGAACTCCTACCCAGTTTGAGAGGAAAAGGGCCGGGGCCCAAGGCACACAGGCAAAAAAAAAAAAAAAAAGGAAAAAATGGCAGAGCTTGTCTCTGCAACTGGGGCCTCTGCTTTCTGGCCTTGGGTTCGAGTCCCAGATCCTCTGCCCTCTCACGTTTCCCTTCTCCAATCTGGGCCTCAGTTTCCCCATCGGTAAAGTGAGGGGAAGGGGTGAGCTTTCCTTCAGCCTCCCAGGGACCCAGGCCCAGCCCATGCCCAGCTCCGGTCTGCCCGGGTGGGCGGCCCTCGGCTGGGGGCGGGAGGCGGGACGGAGGCGGGCTGGGCGGAGGCGGAGGCGGAGCTCCGGGGAGGTGCTGCTCGTGAGCAGCCAGAGCAGCCGCAGCAGCGGGCGGGCAGGCGTGGGGAGAGGCGGCGGCGGCGGCGGCGGTGGCGTCTCGGGTCCGGCTCCCGGTGAGTGCCTGCGGCTCGGGGCTCGGGGCTCGGGGCTCGGGTCGGGGGGCTCAGCGCGCAGCGCCGTCCGCAGGGGCTCCAGCCTTCTCTCGCTCTGGCCGGGGCGCTGGACGAGCTTGACCCTCTCCCTCGCTCCTCTCAGCCCTTTCCCCATGCCCGCCCCTCAGTCCCCGTGCCCTGCTCTGCCCAGCCCAACCCTGGGCAGCCGCCTCCAGTCCCCGTCCCCGCACGCCCGCCTCCTCCCGGGCTCCTCAAGATGCCCCATTCCCTCTAGAACGAGAGCGGAGGCCCCCAGCCCCAAGGTGAGCAGGTTCTCCTCCTCCTGCCCTGGTGGACCCTCAGCCTGGCCACAGATGGGTGGCGGGTCCCCGCGCGCCACACCCGCCACCACACACACACACACACACGCGCGCGCGCACACACGCACACACACACACACACGCACACACACACACACACACACACCTGTCCCCTCCCTCCCCAGCCACCTGCCCACTCCTGGCCTCCCCTGATCCGGTAGATCAGACCCCCTCCCCTCCGCCCTTTGCTGTTATCCCCGGATCTTGAGATCAGAGGACGTGGATCAGAAAGGGAGCTTAGAGATCCCTTGGTTCCGAGCCTCTCCCCCATTTGACAGAAGAGGAATCCGAGGCGCGGCCCCTGTAGCCACAGCTCAAGGCCCTTTTGCAGCGTCCGAAGTGCCCAAAGCGTCACGAAAGAGATTCCCCAGGCCCACTGGGCTGGGGCGCATGGACTCGTGTGGGCTGGGGGTGCCGCCGGATTCGGGGAGGGCTACCGGGTGCCTTTCTTTGTATCCGCAGCCCTCAGCCTAGAGCCCGGAGCGGGCTCGGTGGGAGCGTATCTAGTGCCTGTGGTTTGATTCATTAGAACAGACACTGAACCGGGAGTCAGGACACCTGGCTTCTGGTCCTGACTGTTAGCTGTCTTTGATCGAGTCACTCTTTCTGGGTGTCAGTTTCCCCGTATGTCAAATGAAAGGGTTGGGCTGGATGGTCCCTCCAAGTGCGGCCATTCTAAGAGGATTGTGTGTGTGGGGGGGGGGGTGTAGCCCCTTTCAGCCCCTCCTTGGGGAGGGTGTTATCCATCCCTGTGCCCTCTTAGGACGGGACTGTCACTGGCCCTCTGGAGTCTCTCATGGGGCCCAGGGGCTGGCTTTAATATCCCTGCTCTTAGGGATCTGGGCCAGTGGCATGTGCAGTCCCCCTCCCCCTTTAGTCCATTTCACCCTCTCTCATTTCCCTTCCGGAAACTTTCCATGCTTTATTTACAGTTCCCCTTTCTGGCGTCAGCCGAGTGTGGGACTCCTTCCCCAAAGTGCTGGGAGGGATCCCAGAGCAGGCTCGGGGCCCTCTAGGGCAGGACCTGGTCCTTTCGTGGTGGACCCCCCCCCCCCGCCCCCGGCCTTTGGAATCCATGGGCTTTGAGCCCTCTGGTCTCCGCTGTGGCTGGCAGGTTTTGTCATTGGGGAGGGCAGCCGCCAGGCAGGGCTGTTTTCCCCGCATGTTTCTCAGTGCCTGGTGTTGCTATAGCGACCACTTTGCTCGCTCAGCTCTCCTGACTCTTCCGGGAGCCCGTTTTTTATTGGTCTGTTGTCCTGTCCTTTATGGCTCTAATTTCTCCTTTCTGCCTCCCTGGGAGATAAACAGTCACAGACAGGGAACTGGGCTGGGCTGGGCTAAGCAGAAGGATGAGGACGCAAGGCTAGCCAGCAGGCTAGCTTAACACGTCTGCCAGGGGCAGCCTGGCAGGATAGGCATCTGGGATCCCCCTCTGCCTCTCTCAGATGCCCCTGGTTTGGGGACGATGGGTAGGTAGGCTGGTGGCTGAGCCCACAGGAGGGGGCAGCAGTACCCCTAGTCCTGGGGGTGGGGTGGAAGGGGGCAGGACTTGCCCACTGGCCACACCCCAAACCCATGGGTCCTGTGAGTTTCTCAGCCAGGGTTTCCCAAACAGAGCCCCTCTCGGGTCTGGCAGTTACAAGAATGTGACAGCTGACAGTAAAAAGGGATGGGACTTGTGCAATCCTCGTGTTTGTGAGCCCTGGACGCCACCAGGCAGCCAACCGGTCAGTGGTCAAGAGTGAGAGCGAGCGAGAGCTGCCTGTGACTTCCTGTTTGTGCTGCTCACCAGTAGTTTGCTGGAACATGCCCTTCAGGGAGGCCATGCGACCGGATGCTTGAGGGGAGATGTGGACAGGACCCCGGTCTACCCAGGGACAGCAGAGAGGGTTCAGAGGGAGTCAGCACTTTCATTGTGCTGCCCACAATGGACAGTGCCGCCTCACCTAAAAAAAGAAAACCAAACAAAAACAGAAGAAAAAACAAGCCAGAATTGATGAGTGCCATCTACTTTCTAGAAGAGAAAACTGCAAAGAAATTACTTTCTCAAGGATCGCAGTCAGTGGGGGTCACCAGGTTGTTGCAGTGTGGTTTGGGTGGTGGCATCTTTGTTCTGGGTGACTCCCAGTGAGGAACACAAATCAGTCTGAAGCTCTTCTGTGTCTTAGCTTTGAAAGCTCTCCTGGGTGTCGAGTGTTCAGGGTCCCTCAGCTAGACTGTGTCTGCAGTGGGGCTGGGTGCTAGGCTTGCCCAAGCCCAAGGTGCTCTCCTTCCCCACTCCACACCGCCTCTGCTCACAGTGCCAGCTTACCAGCTGGTCTGGGCTGT
This sequence comes from Vombatus ursinus, assembly GCF_900497805.2. Lineage (NCBI taxonomy): Eukaryota > Metazoa > Chordata > Mammalia > Diprotodontia > Vombatidae > Vombatus > Vombatus ursinus. The sequence goes on along the minus strand of NW_020950758.1, from coordinate 5,125,688 downwards.
GAAGTTCACAATGTGCTCTGTAGTGAGTGGCCAACATGCTAGACTTGGGGGCAGGGTGACATGGGCTCAAATTCCCCCTTCAGACACGAGGAGCTCATTGACCGGAACCAAAAAGGAGTCATTCGTTATTCCAAGTTAAACCATTTACCCTCATCAGTTTTCTCATCTGGATGGTAAGAGTTCTTTCTTCACGGGGATGGCATGAGGCTTAAATACAACAAGGTCTTCAGAGAGCTTTGCAAAGTATGGGGCTGTGCGTTGTTTCTATTATTACTTAGAGGAGCCATATTTGATCTCACCTGAGCCCCACGGACTCTCAGTAGCAAAGCCCTTCTTATTTCCATTGGTTGTGTTGGTGACAGTGTGTGTCTTCCCTTAGTCCCCAGCTGAAGCCTGGTGGCTGGAATCCAGAGGAAGTGGCATGCTTCCTTGGCCACAATGACCCCAGGCCCATGGCAGTCTGCAGGTCGTCCTCACCTGGGACTTGCCCACTGGACATGTCCCCAGCCTCTTGGTTCTGATGGCAATTTCACAACCACCAGCCACCTCCTGCACTCTCTGCCAGCCTTCCAAGGTCCATCTCTGCTTCATACCCATAAGACCCAGGGAAGAAGGAATAGAGCCCTAACATAGCTCCCTACCCCACATCTGACGTAGGGAAAACCAGACTGCTGAGCTATGGAGAGTGGCTGGGACCTTCCCCGAAGGCACCGTCTAGCTCCAGAAAGTCTGGTCTTATGAGGATGCTTCCATCTGCTCTCTAAGGAGGGGTCCCAGTGACTCTCTACCTCAGCTATGCCGCCTGGCCTCAGGACCCTCCATAACCACAGCAGCAGGCCCTCCGGGCTAATTCTGGCCCAATGGATCATCGGATAGCCGTGTGAAGGAGCCCTCTGCTCTTTGCTCCGGGAGGGGGGGGGGACTGCATATGCTCATGGTTATATGATTGCATGGTAGATGGTCTGTGGTGTCTCCCAGTGGTCTGGAACTGGGCCAAGGCTGGATTTGTCTCTGAGTAGGAGGGGGAGGAGCTGGGCAAGCATGCTGTCGTGGGAGAACTGCTTTCTAGGAAGTCCTATAGGACCCTAGGCCCACTGCCTGTGGAGGAGGGGCAGGCGACCTCACCTGGGTCCTGTTACATCAAGCAGTGGGTGTTTCTTTTCCATAAAAGAAAGTACTGCATTATATCCAGAGAGGAAAAGGACCTTAGAGGCCAACCTCCCTCATTTGAAAGATTAGGAAATTAGGGCACAGAGAGGTTTAAGATCTTCCAGAACCACACAGCTAGTAAGTATCTGAGGCAGGATTTGAACTTAGGTCTTCTGATTCTACAGTCAACGCCTTTTCCACTGTTCCTTGCTCTGGTCCAACCCGTTCCTGGGCTGGCCACTGGTAAACTTATAAGCTGTAGCCGATCAGGAGAACCATGTCCTAAAGTACAGATGGGCTGTGATCCTGTGAGGAGCAGAAGGAGCCATTCTAGCAAAAATCGCAGAATCGGCAAATATTGAAAGGGACACAAAAGTGAGAGCGTCCCAGACTGAAGGACCTCAAATGATCCTTGTGGAGAGTGATACCTAATGATGGAGGACAATTCTAATGGAGGTCTCCAGTGGAGTGCCCCAGGGATCTGCGCATGCCTCTATGCAGCTTACTTTCTCTCAATGACTTGAATGACGTTACAGGTGCCATGTGTATCTCATTTGCAGATGGCACAAGCCTGGGAGGGATGGCTAGCCCACTGGCTGACAGGTTTGAATATCAGGCTTAAATGGAGTAAGATGAAATTCAACAAGGTCTTATACTGTACTACAAAAAATCCAAGTCCATTAGCACAAGATGGAGAATACATAGTAAGACAGCAGTTTGTCTGAAAAAGAGCTGATGGTTTCGGTGGGTTCTGAGCTCAAAAAAGAATGTGCCTTTTGAGGTGGGAAACAAAAAAGCCAATACATTCTGGGACTGTGACCTCAAGACGCTAGAACATTGTGGGGAATTAAATTGGATGAAATTTAATAAGGATACGTTTTTAAAGCCTTACCCCTGGGTTCAAGAAACTGGCAAGACACGGGAGGACACCTGTGGTTAGACGGCTCTTTGTATGAAAAAGAGCTGGGAGTTTTAATGGATTACAAACTCAATGTGAGTCAGCAGTCTGGTGTGAGTCAGGACATCGAAGTCGATCTTGTGCTCCCAGGAAGGGGGAGGTGAGTCCCACTGGGCTCTGTCCTCACCAGCCCTCCTCCAGAGGACCCTGCTCAGTCCTGGATGCTACAGGTTGGGAAGGACAGGATGAGCTGAGAGTTGCCGAGGGGTCCTCCAGGAGGGGGAAGGGTCAGGAGTCCACATCCTGTGGGGATGCTTGCTGCTTTACCCAGAGGCAGCCAACATGTCCTTCCTCCTCACCCCACAGCCACAGCTGGGATGCTACCCACAGCCCTGGAGTCCGCAAGCTTCCAGCCCACCTCCAGCTTGTCGCTGCCCTATAAATAGACTGCTGGGTGTTTGTAATGCTCTGCCTGCGTCCAGCCCGATCATTGGATTCCTCCCTCCTGTCTTCTGCTCGGTAACTGTGCCTGCCTCGAATCCCAGCCCTGGGCTGCAGCCCACGTCAGCAGCTGCTCTGGCTACGATTCTCCTGACCCAGAATAGCTCAGTTCCCTGCCATTGCTTACTGGATCAAGGGGATGTTAGCATGTGGATGAGGAGTAAATATTTAGAAGCTTGATTAGGAAGGCTCCCTCCCAGCAGGGGAGGCAGGAGGGTGCTCCAAACAGCTAGCGATTTTGGGGCACAGAGAGGGAAAGGCACATGATGGGGGAGGGGTGGCACAGATCAGTCTGAGCCACCACCATTCGGAACCAAATGCAGGTTTTTGTCGTTTCCCTGGGAGGCATCTGGGTTTAGAGGAAAGACCATCAGGCTTGAAAGCAGAAGAACTGGAGGCCAACAGCCCCTTGCCACCTTTGTGACCCTGGACAGGTCTTTTCTCTCTGGGCCTCAGTTTCTTCTTCTGTAAAATTAGGGGGCTGAATTTGATGGGAGCTAAGGTCTCTTGCGGCTCTGAAGCCTCTGCTCCTCCAAGCTGAGGCAGCCTGGAGGCTGGGGAGGGAGGGGCTTGGATGGAAGTCCACCTCCCCCCCGTCACCTCCATGTACCTTTGTTGAGATTTCTCTCAGACTAGTCCAAAACAAACAAACCAACAAGAACATTTCCTCCTTTGCTAAATGAGAGCACTGAACTCATTTTCCTTGGCCGCCGCCATCTGTGACTTTTGACTTAGAATTGGGGAGATCCGGTTCTGAATCCCAACACAGACACTTACTAGCTCTGTTAACACTAGGCATATCACTTGAGTGCTCCATGCCTCAGTTTCCTAATCTGTAAAATGAGGATGAGGGAAACCATAATAAAGTTGTTCAATCTAGCTTCAGCATCATAAAGACCCTTAACCCTGAGTAAGTCACTAAACCTTTCTGAGCCTCGGTTTCCTCATCTGTAAAATAAATATGAGAAGCAGGGTAGTAGAGTTAATAGATAACCGCCTCAAAAGTCAGAAAGACCCATGATCAAGGTCCGCCTCTAATACGTGAAAGTCAGAACCTTTTGGTGTTCCCAGCAGCTCTCAGGCTAAGTAGAAGGGAAGGCACTCGAGGAGGAGGGCAATGGGTAGAACGTTGCCTTGGAGTCAGGAAAAGCCCAAGCTAAAGTCAGACATTTACTAGCTGTGGAACCTGTCACTTCTCTGCTGCCTGCCTCAGTTTCCTCATCTGTAAATGGGGTTAATAGCACCTACCTCCCAGGGTTATTGTAAAGCTACGAGATAGCATCTGTACCGTGCTTTATGAACCTGAAATTGCTGTAAAATACTATCTTCACCATCGCCGTCTGTAGAATCATAGGACTGGTAAAAAAAAAAAAATGTATACAGCAGCAGCACATCCCTTGCAGGATGATTAGTGGATTGCGTTATGTAATCGTCAGTTATTTTTTCATTATCGCTTGCAGTATTAGTGTTACTGTTATGGGAATCGGATGGAGTGAACTGGATGGTTTGATGGAAAGATGCTAGATTTTGCATTGGAGGATCTGGGCTTGAATCCTGTCTCTCCTATTTATTGGCTGTATGACGTCAGACAAGTCACTTGTCCTCTTTGGGACTCAGTTTCTCCCTTTGAAAAATTCAAGTGTTGGTCTAGATCAGGAATGGGGAACCTGTGGCCCTCTAGGTCCTCGAGTGTAGTCCTTTGACTCAAACAAAGCTTTGTTCTGTGAAGTTTGATTCAGTCAAAGGGCCACACTTTAGGACCTAGAGGGCCACGTGTGGCCTCGAGGCCACAGGTTCCCCACCCTGGTCTAGATGTTGCCTTGGGGTCCTTCTATCTTTCAGTCAGTAACCCTATGAAGACTGAGAGGCTCATGTGGCAGGAGGGGGAGGTTGCAGGGAGAGCCAGGAGCAGACAGAGAGGTAACTCATACTCCCAGCTGCCAGTATGTGTCTTTTGACATGGGGAAGAAGTTTCGTGGGATGGTCACCCTCACCCCACTATGAGACAGTTTTTGAACCCGTATAAAACAGAAATTTCCGAATACAGTAACACCTTTAAAAAATATCTCACTTTGGAGGACTACAACCTGTCCCCAGGTCCCAGGACAGATCAGCAGACCAAATGCCAGGCAGAGTTAGGTCTGAGTTCAAATGCTGACTCTACAAGTAAATAGCTGTGTGACCTGAAGAGTATCCTTTTACTTTTCTGGGCCTCAGTTTCCTCTTCAGTAAGATGAGACACTTGGACTCAGAGTATCCTGAGGAGCCCTGCCATCTCTGCCATCCAGTGACTCCTTGATTCTAGGACAGTTAAGAGGGTGGTCAGCATCCTAGCCTGGCCAATGTTGGTTCTTAATAGCCGACAGAGAGCCAGCCTATTTATTTAATGACTTCACAGTCCAGTAAAATCCAGTAAAATTGCATAAGAAATTGAGAATGTCAGAGCTAAGGGGACTTTAGAGTTAGATCATCTTAGCCAACCCGGTTTTTTTTTTTAAATTAAGATTTTATTGATGCCTTTTGGTCATCCTCCCTCCTCCCTCCTTTTTCCTCTTTCCTTCATCCTCCCTCCTTCATTCCACTATGACTCTTTTCTTGTAACTAAGCAAAACAGTTACTCAAAACCAGGAAGACAGAGACTGTCCAGGGGCTATGCTGCGTCCTGTGCCCATAGTCTCCCACATCCCCAAGGAAAGGAAGAATGTACATTTCCTTGTTTTCAGGGCCAAGAATGGTTATTATTATAGTTAACTCAGGCCCTTCAATCAATGAACAAGTATTTATTAAGCACCTACTATGTGCCAGCACCGTGCTAGGTTCTAGCTATGTACGAAGACACAAGTGGAACATTTTGCATCCTTAAGGACATCGCGTTCTCCAGAAGGATGCTACACGACATATAAGATAAATGCAAAGTGTTGAGAGAGGTGCTGGACATCCAGTCATGGCTTCATGTGGAAGGTGACATGGAGCCAAAGTGTGAAGATTTGTCCTAGGAGGGGGTGCATTCCTGGCATGCGTTGGAAATGGGCTACGTACAGAGGTACAAAGCCAGTTTGATTGGGCTGCAGAGTACATCTATTATAGTAATAGAGGATACGTCTGGAAAGGCAGAGTGGATTCAGATCGTGAAAGGCTCTAGATGCCAAATAGCAGAGTTGATAGTCGAGCTGGAGGTAACTGGGAGCCTGTGGAATTGACTGAGCTGGGAGTGACACAGTCAGGCCTGTGTTTGGAGAATATCATGTTAGTAGTGTTAACCAAAAATGGCTACTTCCTAAAACAGGGAAAGGAACTGGATTTATTAATGGTGTAAGTTGGCTTCAGGGCAGCAGCAGCGGGGTGGAGAGTGGAGGAGTGGAGGGAGACTGGTGGCAGGGACAGGAGACGATTGCAATGGTCCAGCCCAGAGGCGACGTTGGATGGAGAGAAGTGATTTCTCAGCCGAAGTTATACAACTGGTTAGTCGGGGGATCACGGGCCGGGACCCAAATCTCCAGATTCTTTTTTATCCGTGGAAGCATGTTGCCTTCCCTCTGTGGGCGTGTGCCCTCCCCTGAACCGAGAATCACGGATCCCCAGGGTCCAGCTCATGCTCTAGCATTCTACGTTCTAAGGCCCTTCCCGGCTCCAATGTTCTCTGTGCTGTGGTCTGAGGGCCATCCCAGCTCTGCCACTGAGTCAGGCCTGGCTAAAAATCTCCAAAGAGAGGAGGGGCCATAAATAGTTTCATAATCTCAACCACAACTTGAGTTAGACGCAAACACCAAACCTGAGCGTCCCTGGGCTCTGTCAAGCTGAACAGGTTTATGGTCAAGGTCGGGGTGAGAGCCTTTAGAAAAGACCCTTGCTTCAAAGGGAGGCATTGGGGGAGTGAGGGGAAACCTGCCTGCTTTCTGGGCCCAAATAGGCAGCTTGGAAGGTAATGAGGAAGATGAGAAGTGAATAGAGAGAGGACCACCTCCATCTTAACAGGGAGGAGGGTGAGGGGAGAGCTTCCCTGGCCACACATGCAGGACATCTGCTCTGCCTTGTATCCGTGGACCAGGAAGGCACCATGGCCTAGTGGACAGAGAGCTGAGTCAGAAAGACATGGTGGCTTCAAGTCCCACCAGGGACACGTCTCTTAACCCTTAAGTGCTCTGGACACCTCTCCGACACTAAGCTGCAGAGTAGCTACAGACCTACATTGGGAGTGAGGAGAGAGGTAGTGAGCTAGACAGGAGGTATCGGCTCAGTGTCAAGGTGGCTTCAGGATAGAATGTTGGACTCAGAATCAGAAGATCTGCATTCCAATCCTGCCTCAGACTCCTCCTAGCTGTGTGCCCCTGGCCAAGTCATGCCACCAATGCCTGCCTCAGTTTCCCCACCTGTAAAACAAAGATCATAATAGCACCTGCCTCCAAGGGTTGTCATGAGGATTAAATGAGGTGTCTGTGATAGGCTTGGTAAACCATAAGGTGAGGTGTAAGTATAAGCTGGTAGAGCGGTACAGTGGATAGTACTCTGGACCTGGAGTCAGGAAGATCTGGGCTCAAATTCTGACTCTCCCACTTTATATCTGTGGGATACCCCGGGAAGGTCGCCCCTTCTCTGGGAGTTTTATTCATCTTTACATTCACTCAGCTGACTCATCTGTAATAATAGCTAGCGTTTACATCATAATAATGATTATAATGATCTGGGTCCAGCCACTTTTCAGTCGTGTGGACTCTTGGCGAGGTGTCCAGGTTTCGGCCTCTGCCCCCTCTCAGGTCAGTAGTGCTGTGTCCAGAGGCAGCTCAGCCCCTTGAGAAGGGGCTCTACAGGGCGTTCTGTGGCTAAAAGAGTAAGTGTCTCCCTCAGGGTCACTCCCAGAGTTTTCTTTTCTCCTCCTCATACATCAGAGGATGAAACCAAAGAGGGTGATTCATGAGTCTCAGCTGTCTGCTCTCAGACCCCAGCTGTGACGGGGCCCCACCCTGCTCCGGCTCCCATAACTCACTGGCTTTATTGAGGCATGGCTTTGGTGGGGGTAGCCCAGAGCCATCCATCGTCCCCTGGCCCTGGGAATTGTCTGTAGATAGGCTTTTATAAAGAGCTTTAGGCCCTATACCTCTGTGAGGTCGTGTTTGTGTGTGTGTGTGTGTGTGTGTGTGTGTGTGTGTGTGCGCGCGTGCATATGCACACATATCACGTATGTGTGTATCATTAGCCTTATTTCATGGATGAGAAAACCACGGCTCAAAAAATTAATTGGTTACAGTGAGTCTATAAAAGGTCTACAGTGAGTCAGTGTCAGAGCTAGGATTAAAGTATTGGATCATTGATTTAGAGCAGGAATGGAGCTCAGAAGTCATTGATTCTGCTGCTTTCATTTTACATATGAGGAAACTGAGGCCTGGAGAAAGAAGGTGTGCCCAGGTTCATATAGGAAGTCAATAGCAGGACTGGGGTTTGAGCTCATATCTTTGAACTCAAAATCCACTCTCCCATCTACCTTCCTGCCCTAAATCTATGGAGAGATCAGAATTCAGGGCCCTTCCAAGTCATCTCCATAACGTGCATCATGGCACTGACTCTCCTCCTTCTCCAGAAGGGCGATGGATTGCATTTAACCCATAGGGCCTTCGATGGACAATGTGGGGGCCATTGAGGGGGTGGAGACACAAATCAATCAACTAAGAGTACCTACTAAGTGCATACTAAGCACCTACTAAGTGCCCAACTCTGTGCTAAGGCTAGGGATACAATGACCATGATGAAGCCATCTCAGGGAGTCTTCTGATCATGTACCTCTAGGGCATCTCCCTAATCCCAAGGTTGTTCACACTTTTCCAGCTCCCAGGGCTGGAAGCCCCATTGGAGTCAGAAACCTCAGGATTGATTTCCGACTCAGCTATTTCCAAACTGCATGCCGTTGCTGGGCCTTGGTTTCTTTTAAAGAGCACACTCTTTTCCATTAAAGAGCACACTCTTCATCTCCTGTGACCCTCCTGCCATCTTGGTGTGGGCTGTCCTCATTCCTCTTCTGCAGATGAGGAAACTGAGATTCATAGGAGTTCAGTGACTAGTCCAAGGTCTATCAACTTGTCAGAGCAAAGGACTATACCTCAGTGTCAGGACTTCAAGTCATGATTTTATGTGCCCGGGCCTCATGCTGAGCTGGTGCCTCATGTCAGCCTCTGAAAGTCCAGGAATCTCTGTGTCTGTCCTGAAGGACCTCAGAGCTTCTTGGGTCTGATTCTCCCTCCCCCACCCTGGAGGATGCAAAGCCCCCTCGGAGAAGGGCGGCCGCTCCAGGACATTGGAGCAGGATTTGGGATCCCCTCACCACAACTGGCCCACCAAGGCTGGAGAGAGCAGAGACCTGCTGAGTGAGCAGGAGGGGCCAGTGGGAGACTCCAGCCCCTGTTCGTCTGCTGCTGGAGGGCTTTCCTTTCTTTTCTTTTCTTTTCTTTCTCTCTTCCTTCCTTTCTTTTCTTTCTTTCTTCTTTCTTTTCTTTCTTTCTTTCTTTCTCTTTCTCTCTCTCTTTCTTTCTTTTCTTTCTTTCTTTCTTTCTTTCTCTCTCTCTTTCTTTCTTTTCTTTCTTTCTTTCTTTCTTTCTCTCTCTCTCTCTTTCTTTCTTTCTTTCTTTCTTTCTTTCTTTCCTTTCTTTCTTTCTTTCTTTCTTTCTTTCTTTCTTTCTTTCTTTCTTTCTTTCTTTCTTTCTTTCTTTCTTTCTTTCTTTCTTTCTTTCTTTCTTTCTTTCTTTCTTTCTTTCTTTCTTTCTTTCTTGTGTTTATGTGTCTTGGAGTCATATGCATTCAGCATGTTGAGCTGAAGCATTGACAGAAGCTTCCAAGTCCAGCACTAGTCTTTCCCCTGCTGACTCCCTGCTTTCCTTCAATGGAACTGGGCACTATCATAGAAACAAAGGCAGTTTTGAAAGCTGAAGGGCCAGAGGAAGTGTCCCTTTGGGGGCTGGGGGTGGGGATTTCTCCACTTCATTTCTGCAGGAGCCGAGGAGCACGTGACCGAAACCACTTGTGTGAGGCGCAGGATCTTCTGCTCTGGGCTGGGCCTTTCTGTGCACCCACGTGGTGGAGGGGCTGGCAGCCACCGAGGGCAGCTCCGGCTTTTCTGTGCCCAGATGGAGGGGTTTCATTGTGCACACGTAGAGGTGTGTGAGGCTGCCAAGGGAATTGGAGAGAGCCCCTACTTGGGCTTGGAGGGTCCAGGCTCAACCCCCCACCTGGTCACTGGATTTAGTGTCCGAGGGCCTGGGTTCAAGTGCTGACTCGTCTGCTTGCTACCTTTGTCGCCTTGGGTGAATCACTGGACCTCCCTGGTCCTCAGTTTCCACAGCTGTGAAAACATCAGGTTTGACTAGATGGTCGCAGCAGGTCTCTTTTATTGCCAGGTCTATAATCCTGCCAAATTACCTTGGATGTGTCACTTTTTGCGATCTGGGCCTCAGTTTCCTCATCTGTAAAATGATCAGGTTGGGCTAGGTGGCCCTGGAGCAGATGCCTTTCTTCTCAAAACCTCGTGATTCTGGGGCTGGGGTCTTAGCCTTCTTCAGACCCCTCTGCAGTCTGGTGAAGCCTATGGACCCTTTCTCAGAAAATATTTTTAAAATAAATGACAAAATTCATAGGATTACGAAGGAAATAAAATAGATTGAAGTATGTATATATATATATATATATATATGTATATGTGTGTGTGTGTATGCATGTACATATTAAAGCCCAGGAACTCCAGTTAAGAACTGGGTGATAATTTAACCACACCTGGTGACTAACAGTTGCCAGTGTTTGTTGGGGGGTGAGAGAGAAAGGTCACAGAAACTCAGAGCTGGAGGGGACCTCTGAGGTTGGCTCTAACAGTCACAATAATTACCCACATTTTCATTAGATCTGAGCCCTGTGAGGTCAAGGAATGTCCTCCTTATGCAACCCCAGTGCTGAATGCGGTAGGTGGCATACAGTAGGCTCTTAATAAATGCTGATTGATTGACATAGCACATTAAAGCTTGAAAAAAAAAGTTTTGTTTGTGTTCCATAACAAGCCTATGAGGGAGTTATTACGGAAATTATTATCCTCATTTTACAGATGAGGAAACTGAGTCTGGGAGGTTATGGCATTTCATGTCAGAGTCAGGATTTGAACCTGGGTCTCCCTGGCTGCAGGCCTAGCACTCTCTCCACCATTCCAGGGATTCCTAGAATCCCTAATTTGCTTTGACGCTCCTTCCACCTAAGCGATCGATGCTGAGCTGCCAGCCATCCTACGTGTCAGTATGTCATTCTGATTTGCCCACGATCCCAAAGCCAGGATGTGCCAGAAGCAGGATTCTCACCCAAATCCTCCGGACCCCCCTCTCTTTCCAATCCCAACTCAGTAGCCTCACTTGTCCCCCCTCCCAACCCACTGCACCCAGCCGCCCAGGCCAGAGCCCTGTGCAAACCCCACCTGAGCTCCTTCCTCCACGATTCCCCTACTCCCTTCATCACCTGCTCTCCATCCTGGGGATTCTGTTCCGGTCCACCACTGACCGCTCCCTCGTGCTCACTCTTCTCCCCACTGGGCTCCACCCGCCTCTCTGGGAGTCCTTCTCCACCGGTAGCAAACTCCCTTTCGTCCTGAGCCCTCTCCTGTCTCATTTCCTCAATCTTCTTGGACGTACTGAGACCTAATGGATGACCCGGCCTCTGAGCTGCCCTTTCCCTCTTTCCCCCCATGCTCTGGTTATGGTGATTGAGCTGGAATGCTCTGTGCTCCCCATCGCAGCTTCTGGGCTCCCTCACTCTGTGACTTCCCCTCCTTCCATCTTCATTCTTTCCATACTCATTAGCGTCAAGAGCCTGGTGGTTGTTGCCTATGAAGCCCCTGGACGCTGGCCTGTGTCCCTCGGTGTGATCGGCTCTGTCTCTGTCTAAGGCATTTCTCCATGCGTGTTGATATCCCCACATTGCCTCATAGAACCCAACACCCCAACCGGACCTCCTCTACCCCACCTCAGCCACCCACAGAGGCAGCTACACTTTCGATCTTCCCATCACCCCCAAACGCGCCGCCTCGTGAGCTCATGAGCTCTGAAATGCCTTCGCCTGACGGCAGTCTCTTCTCACGCCACCGTGCACCCCTAGACCTCACTGGGGCCTCTGCTCCCTCCACCCCCAGCTCCGTCCTGGGCCATCATCTCACCTTTAGCTCCCACCTTCCACATTTCCCCATCTCAGCCCCTTGAGGAACCAGCTCAACGCCGCCCGATTCTTTTCTCTGCAGTCCCCCGAACCCTTAGAACGTCACTGATCACGCCCTGCCAAGCTTGACCTTCGGATGCCTTCACTCCCACGTGCGGGCTGCTGACGGGGCTGGAGGAAAACCATGATGAGGCTGCTGGCGGCTCTGTTCCCGGTGTGAGGTGTGCCTCCTCAGCCAGGCCCTTACCAGGATAAGGCCATCCTCAGCACCATTGTCACCAGCCGATCCAAGACCTGGAGTTCTTCTCTGGAATCCCTCATCTCCTGCCTCGAGTCCCCGCTAAAACCCTCCTTCTACGAGAAGATCCTGATCCACTTCAATGCCGCGCCATCCCTCTGAGCTGATCCCCAAGCTATCTCGTCTGTGTCTTGTTTACTGGTCACACCCATCAGGCTGGAGGTTCCTTGAGGGTGGGAACTGCTTTTGCCCTTTTCTGTCTCCCCAGTGTTTAGCACCATGCCTGGTACATAGTAGGTGCTTATTCATGGCTTGATGATTTGACTTTCCTCTTGCACACAGAGTCATGCACTGTGCGTTGGTAGAGATGTTCCCTGCCTTCATGGGGCTTACAGTCTAGTTGGGAGATGACTTACCCAGAGAAAAAAGCAGGAGGATCACAGATCTAAAGTTCCAGGAGCCTCACAAGTCATCAAATTCAACACCCTCAGTTTATAGATGAGGAAACTGAGTCCTTCTGGCTTTTCCAAAGTCGTGCAATAGCTGAGACAAGATTTGAACCCAGGGCTCTGACAGGCCATGCTGAGTGCCTTAGAGAGATACAAACCCAGGGCTGTGACATATGAGGTGCAGATCTGTACAATCTTGGGGTTAGAAAGGCCTGATGGTGGGGGGAGCATTTGAAGGATGGACAGAATTTCCACCGACTAGTTTTGACTTTGTATTTCTGTCATTGACCCCCAGTGTCTGGCATATACTAAGTGCTTAAATACTTGACTAGTTAAAAGGAGCGTCTGCTGAAGAGGTGACCCGGTGACCTCTCAAATCCCTCTGATCCCTTGGGAGGTCACCTGCTGGCCCTTTTCTGTTGAGCTTTCTTCTTCACCCTGATCCTGCAAAGCTCAGCTGGAATGTGGTGGCCTTTCCTCCTCAACTGTCCTCTGCCGCTTCTTCCCCTCCTCCCTCTCCTCCTCAGTAATTTATTTCTGTCCTGATGCCAAAGTCTTCCAAGTGCAAGGGGGGTTGGGGAGCTCCTCTGTCCTGGAGAGGCTGCCCTCCTCTGAAGACGTCCACAAAGACAAAGATGCCCCGGGGCCCTTGGCCTCTTCACGCTCCAAGTCAGCAGAACCGTGAATGAAAAGGCCCAGCTCCCAGCGGACTGGCCCTGAGCTACCTCAGAATCCCAGCATGTCCAACTAAGAAGGGCTCCCAGAAGGGGCCACCCTGCCCCCAGCCTCTGCCTGAGAGCCTCCAATGAGGGGGACCCCCCCACCACTCCAGGCAGCCCAGCCCACTTGGGGGCAGCCCTCATGAGGGAGACTTTCCTTTTTACAATCTCCACACCTTGCTCCTGCCCTCTAGGCCCAAACAAGATGGCAGCTCTCCTGCCCTTCCTGAGTCTTCTGTTCTCTAGGTAATCAGGCCCAGTTCCTTCCATCAGGGTTCACGTGTTACAGACATGTCCCTGCCCCACCCTGGCTTTCACCCCCTGGACATTCTCCCACTTAGCAGAGCTTTTCCTAAATTGATGGGCCTAGTGCTCAATACCAATGGTCTGAGCAGGGTCCAGGACAGAGGAACAATTATGTCCTTATTCCTAGAAGCTCTGCCTCGATTATCGACACCCAAGATCCCTGGCTGCTATATCCCACTGCTAATCCCCATACTGGCTGGGGGATTTCCTTCCTCATCATTCCAGCCTCACTGCAGCCTGTGTCCCCATGGAACAGGGGCTCGTGGATTCCTCAAGATTTAGGTATGGGAGGACCCTCAGAGGCCGTCAAGATCCGGGCTTCATCGAGCCCCCAAAGGGTCTGTGCATAAATTTCAGAGGGTTTGTGAACTTCAGTGGGGGGAACTACATCTTTATATCAATAGAATTGGCTTCCTTTGTAATCTTATGTGTTTTATGCATTTAAAAACCTTTTTGGTGTCCCTGGTCTAAGTCGCTAGACTGCTGAAAGGTCTGTGCTGCAGAAAAGGTTAAAACCCCCTCATCTAGTCCAGCTCGTTAATTTTATGGATCAAGAACACGAGCATCAGACACATTTGGTCATTTGTCCCAGGGTCCCCAGGAAGTGGGTGGCAGAGACGGGATTTGAACCCAGATCCTCCATCTCCAAATACTGTTGTATTTGGGGTGGGGGTGGGGTGTTCTTCCTGACCCCATCCCCACTGAGCCGCCTAGGAGTTTCCCTAAGTGGGATTTAATTCTAATGTGGATGTAACCCCTCTCTCTGTCTCTGTGTCTCCTCCTCTCTCTCTCCCTCCTCCGTCTCTCTCGGTTTTGTCCCACAGAAAATACAGGAGCTGAGACAGATGAAGCCCCTCCTAAACCAGCCATTCTAGTTTCTACCATCTAAATCCCCTCCTAGCTCTCACACTCTGTTCTAAAGTCTCTCTTTGTTCTGATGTTCTCTGTTCTGGGTTCTAAGCCCTCTTCCAGCTCTAATATTTGGTGTTCTGTGTGCTAACATAGAAGCTGGAGTCCCTCCTAATCCTGGCATGTTCTAAGGTCCCTTCCAGCTCAGAGAGTTTCTGTTTCGCATTCTAACGGCTCTGCCAACTCGGACATTACATGTTCTAAGGTCCCTCCCAGCATGGTCATTCCATGTTCTAGGCTCTGTTTCAGTTTTAACATTCTACAATCTTATTTTGTTTCTCTTGGCAAACGTGGCATCCCTCCTTGGATTTGATCTTTCAGCATTTATTTTCAGGGCTTTAGACCAGCACCAAGGTACTTTGAGTCAAAAATAGTTTTGAAAACCACTCTTAATATATGTGTGTGTGCTTAATAAACTGACCGGCCAACCAAACAAAAAGCTTTTCATGTCCCCCAGCAGCTGGGGTTTCATGGCATCCACCTCCCTCCCTCTGGGCCATGACACTTCACAGGAAGTCGAAGCGATGGCCCGAAGCAGTGTTTGTGGTCCAGCTTGCCTCTGGGGCCTCGGCAGTCTGGAAGCTGCGAGCCCCGTGGAGAGAGAGTCAGGTCTGAAGTTGGGGCTGGAAGGGAGCCCGCACTTGGGGGTTTGGGGAGGAAGTCCCCCGGGCCCCAGGCTGCCAGAGCAGCTTACCAGGGCAATCCGGGGCAGCTAGGCCCATCCGGGACAACTGCCGAGTTTGAGGAATTAGTGGGTGTCAGACCATTGCAAGACACCTTCGAAATTCCCCCAGGGCCCCAGAAGAAGGGGAAGGAAAAGCTGCTCCCCGTTTCAGCTGACTCACCAAGCCCCAGTCAAAAAGAGGTTTCAATTTTTAAAAGGAAAGTGAAAGGCCGGGATAAAAAATAAGGAACACGCGCGCACACACACACACACACACACACACACACAGAGACTCACACATACATGCGCACATACAAGTGCATACACATACATACATGCACAGACATATATATGCACATGTACACATATATGCTCAAACACACATTCATGGTGTTGAGCCAGGACAGAAGCCTTGTAGAAGGAGAAAGCTGACCAGCAGTTACTGGGGACAAAATGACCCCCATTGTCCCAATCTGTGTGGTGTGTCCAGCCTTAACCGGGGGAGCTTCTCTTGGGGAGGAGGCCCCTGGGCACAGACCCCACTTGAACTAGGCCACTGGTTGCCCAGAATCTGAATTTCCTGACAAAACGTTTCTCCTCGGGCATCACTGGCCATAGCCACGCTTCCTGGCCTGGTGTGGGTACTCCATTCCTAAGTCGCTCAGGAGAGTGGAGAGTGCCCTGGGCTGGGGGCCAGGTGCCCTGCTGCAGACTTGCTGGGGCCATCTCTGTGCCCTGGTAGCTGATGTCCTTCCCCTCCTGGGCTTCAGGAAATGGAGGAACAACGCCCCCACAAAAAAACTTTGGTGTTCTGTATTCTAAGTTTCTTCTCAGCTCTGACATTCTGTTCCCAGGTCCCTCCTAACCTTGATATTTGATGGTTTTCTGACTTGGCCTGCCACAAGTTGAGTGTCCTGATGGTACAAAGGGTGTTTACACTGGGTGGAGACAAAAAGGAAAACCCCTTTTCCCCAGAGCACTGATAACAGGAATGTGCAAGGATGCCCCGGCCAGGGAAGAGCATTTAAGGAGAAAATGTCTCTGTCCAGTAAGGGGCTGCTCTTTGGAATTTGGGGGGTTTGGGAAGTTCCCAGCCACTTGGGGCATCATCCTGAATATCAGAGGCTGTGGAAATGGCCTCCGAAAATCTTGTGAGGCTTTTCGGCAGGGCAGAAGGAGCACAGGTCTGGGAGCCTGGCCACCTGGGCTCCAATCCTGGCTCCTTCACTTATTGGCTTTGGGTTTGGCCCTTTCTCAGTTTCAATTCTTCTCATGTATAATGGGGCTAATAACCATGGGTTACCTATTCTCTAGGGGGCATAATACCATAAGAGGCAGCCTAATGCAATGTAAAGTAAAGGATCTAGGTAGGTGGATAGATGGTTAAAGAGATAGATAGATGGAAAGGTAGATAGGATAGATAGATGGATGGGTAGATAGATAAATGGATGGATGGGTAGCTAGGTAGATGGACAGATGGATGTATGGGTAGATAGATAGATAGATAGATAGATAGATAGATTATTTATATGTTATTTACTATGTGTCCAGCCCTGTGGTAAGAACCAAAAAGACATCTTTTCCTTTCAAGGAGCTTACATTCTAAGACAGCACACAAAGAAGGGTTGGAAAGGAGATGGCTAAGTGTTGTGTGGTGATGGCATAAACTAGAGATGGCTGGGGAGATCATGGGGACCTAGCTCTGGGCTAGATAAAGTGAAGGCTCACCTGTTAGAGCTGGGTGACCCAGGGCCTGGGCTCAGACTGAATTGTGGTGGGGAGAGGATGATGGCTGGAGTATAGGCAGCACAGTGAGATGTCTGGCAAGTAAGTCGCACTAGCCTCAGCTCTGGCATGTACCACCTATGTGACCTTGGACAAGCCATTGAACCCCCTTGGGCCTCAGTTTCATCATCTGTAAAATCCAATGGTTGAACTAGATAGCCTCAAGGTCCCTTCTCAATCTAGATCCGTGAAAAACCTAATTCCACTTCTAGCAGATCTGTGAAATGAAGGTGGGTTAGTTATGTTAGGAGTTATTACTCCTCACAATTTCTGAATTGTGGCTGATATTGAAGAAAGTATGGTTTGTGTAACGGCCTTTGGAAATGGCAGGAGGGTTGTGGTGCCCTTATCATCCAACCTTGTTGGGAATATTTGTATCTTGTTTGTCTATGTTCTCTCAGATCTGGAACCCCAGTGATGGCCCGGTGACTCTTGTCAACCTCAGTCAGAGGATCATTGGCCTGGGTGCTAGAAGGGCCCTCAGGGCTCCTCTGGTCCTGCCTTTATTTTACAGAGGATTATGCTAAGGCCCAGAGAGGGACAGGTCCTTGACCAAGGTCACACAGATAAGAGTCCAGTGCCCTCGACTTTCATGGGGCCTCTCTCTTCACAAGAGCTCCTGGCCCAAACTGATCCCCCTACCTTCCCGCCTCCCTTGGGAAGTCAAAATAGCCAAGCAGGATTCCCCTGGATTTAGCAGTTTGAAGGCGCGAGGCCCAGAGAGGTCACAAAGCTTGCCTGTGGTCACACAAGTGATGTCTGGGCTGAGAATAGAAAGGGCCGCCATCTTGAAGTCTGCAATGTTAAATCTACAGCTAGGACCACACCATAGCTGGCTCTTACAAAAACCCAGAAGTCAGCCGATGGACTCCATGCTTCCCTTGTCTGTCAGGGGAAATAATGGGAGAAGAACATCAAGGTGTCAAGAAACTGATTTACTCTGTGGGGCAACACCCTCCTTTGAGGTGGATCACAACCTGTTGTGTCTTATGGAGTTAAAGGGCTGCCTGAGCCTCGGAAGGGAAGCTAGTTGTGCAGGGTCACACAACCAGTAAGTGTCAGGGGTGGGATTTGAACCCCAGTCTTCCTGACTTCAGGTACAGGCCCTGCCCTGCACTCGGTTGTGCTGTCGCTCTAGAAGGAGCTGGGAAGAGTGCATGGCGTGAGAATGAGGCCTCCTCGAACAAGGCCCAGGCCCAGCTCCCCATTCAACTGCACAG
The DNA here is from genome assembly GCF_900497805.2 of Vombatus ursinus. Classification (NCBI taxonomy): domain Eukaryota; kingdom Metazoa; phylum Chordata; class Mammalia; order Diprotodontia; family Vombatidae; genus Vombatus; species Vombatus ursinus. Next base: position 5,107,679 of record NW_020950758.1, on the reverse strand, counting down.
AAAGTCTTTGCCTGGAGAAATGGGGGGTCCAACCCTTAGAGCCAGGCCTACATCAGGTTTTCTCTCATGGCTCTTTGCTGAGCGCTGGACCCAGGGAAGTGGCCCGCCGTACCGCCTCCAGTTTCCATTAGCTGTGGCCCGGCCTTTTGTGAGGTCTCTCATATGATAGAAAGGGTGGTGGATTTGCCATCAGAAGAGCTGGCTTCAACGCTTGACTTCGTCACTTCCTACCTGCGTGTCCTTGGACAGGTCACTTTTTTCTCTAGTACTCAGTTCCTTTTTCTCTCCTTTTTGTGGTACCAATATGTCACCCCAGAGGTGGTGAGGACAGTTGTGTAAGCCTTAATGCACTATGGACATTTCAGGAGTAGCAGAAGGTAGCCTCGCTTCATCCTCAGTCTACCCAAAAGTTCTTTTTTTCAGAGGGCTTGGTGGGCCCATAGTAGCAGGGCAGTCCAAACAGTCTCTGAGCTGCGGGTGGGAGGCCTGACTTCAGATCTTGTCTCGGGCGCTTCACTGGCCAAGTAGACTTCACTCTTCTGGGCCTATTTCCTGCTTGGTCAGATGGGGCAATAGTCCCTGCCTCCCCGGGTGTGTTCCCGGGCCGCTGTCTGTGGAACGAGGGGCAGATGCTAGTACTGAATAATAACAACAGTAATAACGCCTTATGTGCCTGAAAGGACTTGGAAGGCTTCAAAGTGCTACCCATACGTGACTTGGTGGCCCAAGTCTCATGGCGGCCCTGTGGGATCGGGTCTCGGGGTCAGTATTCTCCATGCAGCAGAGAAGGACACCAAGGTGTGCCGTGGTCACCCAGCCCACAGAGGTCAGAGATGGGCCTGGAACCCAGGGCTTCTCATCGCCCGGCCCAGCCTTCGAGGAGCCCGGGGGACAGGCATCCTCTGACAGTGCCAGCTGTGAGCGTGGGAGCAGCCGTCTTGCTTTTGTCTTTGTATGCCCAGCACCAAGCACACAGCGGGTGCTTAATAAGTGCTTGTTGGTTTCTGATCCATGCTCACAAGGGCCGCCTCGGTTGAGGCCACGTGACAGGGCAGAGACAAGGACGTTGGCGTTGTTTTCCCCTGTAAGAAGGCAAGGTGCTTGAGGGCCGTTCCTCTTAGTATCCTCGGTGCCAAGCCCAGACCTGGGCACCCAGCACGTGCATCCCTTCATCCCTGAGCTGGAGCGCTGGAGAGTTTGCTGGGAGGGCAGGATCCCAGCCCTGCCCTTGAAGGAAGATCCCCGTTCCCACCCCAGCATCAGCGGCCTCCTTCCCCCTTCCCCAGCTGGCTCCCGTCTGCTGGCTCTCGCCCTGGTGATAAAGGCCCGGGCCCGGGGGTGTCTGAGGCCACCTCCGGCAGTCTTTCCAAAGGCAGCCAGCCTCCTTTCCCCTCACTCCATGGGGAGGACCCCCGCCCCGGGCTAGATCACGGCTGAGGTCCCTCCAGTTCTGAGTCTCTGCCCCTTTCTGCCAGGGTCTCACTGGGGGACTGGTCTCCCACTTCTGAGCTTCCTCCTCGCCCAGCTGGGAGCGGAGCCTCTGTGGTTCCCATCCCCCAGGAGGCTGTGAGGAAGGCCCTCATCTAACAGTCAGGACAAGTGGAGGGAGGAGGGGGTGATCTTTGACCCCTCCCTCCGAAGCTGCCTCCCGTGTTCCTGGGCTTCCTCCCAAGCCTCTGGCAAACCCACGCCAAGACTGCTGGGGGGGCCCGGGGTGTGCACCCACCCTTATCTGACCGGTCATCTCAGATTTCTTCCCCTAAACTTTGTTCTGCCTCAATGTACCAGACGGAGGAATGGCCACACAGAGCCTGAGCCCAGGGCAGGGCAGCTTCAAAGCTTTCTCAGATGTGGCGTTTCTGTGCCACACCCTGATCGGCACCAGGGCGGGATTAGGGCTTTTACAGATGAGGATGGAGGTTCAGAGGGACTCCCCCAAGGCCACCCGGGGACTGAGATCAGATCTGCCTCCTTCCTCCCCTCCTTCCTGCCTGCCTCGGGTCACCCCTAGGTTCCCATCTGGGCCCTGCACTGGGGCAGCAGCTACTCGAGGGTTACTGGGACCTGCTTTTTGAAGCCAAAGTGTCTCATTTCCCAGTCTCCCCACAGCCCTGGGAGGTAGACAAAACACAGGTTGTCTATCACCCCGTTTTATGGATGAGGAAACCGAGACCCAGAGGACACATGGCCTGCCTACTCACACAGCCTATGAGTGTTCCCCCCAAACCCAAACTGTGTGACTCCCATTTCAGAGTGGGGGGAGTGGGGGTCTGCAATCACAGATTAGAGTGGGGAATTGCAAGCAGGAAAATAAAAAGATCACAATATTTAGAGGAATTCTTAATCCGAGGTCTGTGGACTTAAAAAAAATTAGTAATTATATTTAATATAATTAATTGCTTTTGTAGTCATATATTTCACTTCATGCATTTTTGGCTTTTTTTTTTAAGGCAATTGGGGTTAAGTGACTTGCCCAGGGTCACACAGCTAGTAAGTGTCAAGTGTTTGGTCTGAGCTTAGATTTGAACTCAGGTCCTCCTGACTTCAGGGCTGGTGCTCTATCCACTGCGCCACCTAGCTGCCCCAACTTTTTTTTTTTTTAAATAAATACTATTCTATTTTTTCCAATCACATGTAAAGACAATTTTTAACACTCATTTAAACATTTTTGAGTTCTAATTTTTTCTCCCCCCCTCCTCTTTTCCCTTTCTAAAATAGTTAAGAATTCAATATAGATTGTGTATGTGCAATCATATAAAACGTATTTCTATATTAGTTGTGTTGTGAAAGAAGAAAGAACCAAAGGGGAAAAACATGAAAAAAATAAAGTGAAAATAGTACGTATGCTTTCATCTGCGTTCAGACTCCATCAGTTCTTTCTATGGAGGTAGATGGGATTTTCCATCATGAGCCCTTTGGAATTGTCTTAGATCATGGTATTGCTGAGAAGAGCTAAGTCAATCATAGTTGATCATCTCACGACGTGGCTGTTACTGTGTACAACGTTCTCCTGGTTCTGCTCACTTCACTCAGCATCAGATCATACAAGTCTTCCCAGGTTTTTCTAAAGTCCACCTGCTCATCATTTCTTATAGCACAATGGTATTCCATTACATTCACATACCACAACTTGTTCAGCCGTTCCCTAACTGATGGGCTTCCCCTTAATTTCCAATTCTTGGCCACCACAAAAAGAGCTGCTATAAATATTTTTGTACATGTGGGTCCTTTTCCCTGTTTTGTGATCCCTTTGGGATACAGCCCTAGTAGTGGTATTGCTGGGTCAAAGCATATGCAAAGCCTTGTAGCCCTTTGGGCATATTTCCAGATTGCTCTCCAAAATGGTGGAATCAGTTCAAACTCCACCAGCAATGCATTAGTGTTTCATTTTGCACACGTCTCCTCCAACATAAATCATTTTCCTTTTCTGTCACATTAGCCAATCTGATAGGTGTGAAGTGGTGCCTCAGAGTTGTCTTAATTTGTATTTCTCTGATTTAGAGCATTTTTTCATGGCTATAGATAGCTTCGATTTTTTTCATATGAAACTGCCTGTTCATAATCTTTAACCATTTATCCATAGGAAAATTCTTTCCTTCTCCACAGATCTGACAGGTAAACTATTCCTTGCTCTCCTAATTTGCTTATACTATTACCCTTTATGTCTAAATCATGTACCCATGTTGACCCTATCTTGGTATACAGTGTAAGCTATCGGTCTGTACCTAGTGTCTGCCATACTCTTTTCCAGTTTCCCCAGCAAGGCTGCTTCTTCCATGGCTGGGGAAATGGGGGCTCCAGACATCAGCTCACAACACCCCATTCTTTGGGGTAGGGGCTCTGGACATCAGTTCACAACACCCCATTTTGGGGGCTGGGGGCTCCAGACATCAGCTCACAGTACCCCCATTCTTGGAGGCAAGGGCTCCAGACGTCAGCTCATGACACCTCATTCTTGGAGGTGGGGGCTCCAGACATCAGCTCACAGTACTCCCATTCTTGGAGGTGGGGGCTCTAGACATCAGTTCACAGCACCCCATTCTTGAGACTGGGACTCTAGACATCAGCTCACAACATCCCATTCTTGGGGCTGGGGTCTCCAGACGTCAATTCACGACACCCCATTCTTGGGGGGCAGATGATTTCTTTCTGCCTGGGGAAGGAAAGAAGAGCCACTCTCCTAGTTGGGCAGATTATGCAGATGAGAATTCTCAAGCTCATTAGAGAGTGTGAATTTTCCCTGGCACAGAGTCGGGCATATTCTCTCTGGCTTGCACATAGTTTCATGAGCCTTGGATATGAGAACAGATGGCATCCTGCTCCACGTTTTATCTTCTGTCTCAGGAGAAAAAATGCTGTGGTTCAGAAAGGAAGCTTAGATGCCCCTTTCTTCACTGAGGAGAGCAGAGGGGGTGAGGCACGTCAAGCTGGGAGGAACCTTGGGGGCTGGGGAAGGGGCAGCCAGTGGCTAACACAAGAAACTCAGAGCAAAGAAGTTCATTGTGCAAAAGAGGCCCCTTCCCGCTCCGTGGGAGGAGACTGAACCTCAGAGAGGGAAGTGACTTCTTTAAGGTCACTCTGGCTCTAAGCGACAAAGCTTCATTCCAAATTCCTGGCTTTCTCACAGACTCCAGGCTCAGATGGGCCTCAATATAGACCACTCTGTGTCTGTTCCTCCTCTTCTCCATCCTCTCCTGAGCTGGGCTTACGCAAAGCTTCAGTGTGGCCCATCTTCAGCTTATGCCTACTTTCCCCACCTTTCTAAGATGCCTCTCTTTGTGGGTGCAGCCTACACTTGGATAGATCTGATAGTTTGGGGATATCTCACAGATCCTCTCTCTGAAGTCAGGAATGAATGAAATTGGACTAATGACCCAGGATGAGCCCTGAATCTGACCCCTGCCAGGCGTGCCTGAACACATCAAAGATGGGTGATTTCATCAGTGTGGGAAGTTGGGTCACTGCGGTGGGTGGCAGCCCTGCCTGAAGCTTTCTTCCCAAAATCCTATGGTTTTGCATGTAGTAGGTGCTTAATAAGCAAATGGAGGAAGGACATTTATTAAGTGCTTACTGTGTGCCAAGCACTGTGCTGATCCTAATAGAAAAGCCAGACCCTGCTCTCAAAGAGCTCACCTTCTGATTGAGGGAGTCAATCCATACAGGAGTTCAGTCTTGGGGCAGATGGAAAGACCCAGGGATGCCAAGGTGCTCTCACAGGGCCCAAGACAGGGCCCAGGGGTCTTTAGGTCACATCAGCAGGTCAGATGGGAGTGTAGGCGTGTGGTAGTGCCTTCTCTTTGTGGACCACCTCCAGAGTTTCCTGGCTGCCTCTTGTCAGTACAAGTTTGCTTGCATGTTGTCTCTCCCATTAGGGTGTGAGCTCCCAACAAAAAAGCAGACACAATGCACGCCTGCTTTGTTTCTTCCCTGCCCCACCTGGACAGAACACACTCGAACCCTGGTCAGACCAGCTCAAGTTTAATCCGTGGTCTCAGTCTCTGGAGCTCTGGGGCAAAGTCGTCTCTCCAGCTTCTCTGCTCCATGTTCCCAGGCAACAATGCTCGGCACTTCTCCATCTCTCATTCCCACACCCTAGACCACTGGATGCTGGATGAAGCAGGTGATCGTGGGATGGAAAGCATTCCCTTTTGTGGGAGGTCCTTTCTCCGGGCCACTTTCCCAGCCCCAGGTGGGACAGAGCCCTGTGATTTATGGCTCCTCCTGACTGATTTTAATAAGAGTGGAGAGGAGCTTAGCCCTCATGGCCCAGTGGAGAAGGGAGCTTCACTGGCGCGGACCCCGCAGCTTCTAGCCCACAGTTCATTCAGGCATCTGATTTCAGCTGGAGGACACCTCCCGAGCCCTAAGCTCTTGGCAGGCTAGGGCCAAGATGCCAAATCCTGCTTTTTCAGCCTGCTCCTTCGATGATAGACAAATCACTTCCCTTTTCCCTCACCTGTAAAATGGGACTAATGATTCCTAATCTGTCAGTCTGATGAGGTGTGTGTGTGTGTGTGTGTGTGTGTGTGTGTGACAGAGAGAGAGAGAAGAGAGGAATTGGCCCAATTTAGGTGAATTCCAAGGATAATGATTAAGCTACTACTGTATGTAATGTGGAGGCCAGGGACTATACCAGGAGAGATGCACATAAAGTGGAGTATAACAAAGGGGATGGAACACTGCTCCTAGATCCAGGAAGACCTGGGTTCAAATCCTGCCTCGCACACCTACTAGCTGCATGCCCTTGGGCAATGAAGTCATTCCATCTCTCTGTAGAGTAATTTTCTCCTTTCTGATGAAACACTGCTCTTAAATTCTTGGGGATCCTTACTCAGAGGCTCAGGCTGTCCTAGGCAAGAGTTTAGTCTGTGGTATGGCTGTGGGGGAAGGGCAGCTGTTGGCTGAACTCTAAAGAGGATTTTCACGTTGTAAGGCATAGGGAGCTCAGGCAGTGGGTAGGGCCTGGGCCTGGAGTCATGGAGATCTGAGTTCAATTGTGACCTCACACTTAAGTAAGTAACTTAACCTCTGTTTGTTTCAGTTTCCTCAACTAGAGATGGGAATAATAACACTGTCTACTTGGCAGGGTTGTGTGAGGATCAAATAAGATAATATTTGTAAAGTGCTTAGCAGATTGCCTGGTATACAGTAGGTGCTATAGAGATGCTCATTCCCTTCCCCCCTTCTATTGTGTAATTCTGGTCTTT
>NW_020950758.1:5077268-5100962 GCF_900497805.2 Vombatus ursinus | reverse complement strand
TGCTCATTCCCTTCCCCCCTTCTATTGTGTAATTCTGGTCTTTGTCTCGTTAGTCATTCAGTAGGTGCTAACTCTTTGCAGTCTAGGGTGACTTGTGCAGTCTCTACTGTTTCCTTGCATAACCTGCATTGATCCTGAGTCTAGGCTCCTTTAGAAGAATCCTCTGTAATTTCTGTTGGGGATGACATCATTGACCTGATTCAAAGAATGATTGTTATTGTGACGATTAATAATGACAACCAGCATTTCTGTAGTGCTTTAAGGGCTGCAAATAGCTTCACATTCGCTATCTCATTTGTTATCCCATTGGATCTGCAGCAAACGTGGGAGGCGGATGCTGTTATTAACCCCATTTTACAGACTGAGGAAACTGAGTCTAGGAGAGGTTAAGAGGCTTGCCCAGGGTCACACAGCTAGTAGGTGCCTAAGGCTGGATTTGAACTCAGGCCGTCCTGACTGTTAGTTGGGTTCAAGTTGCTGTTGTTTTTAAATCATTCGGGTATCAAAAATGGTTAATAAAAGTCATGAAACAATCTCTGTTCTCCTCAACTGGGTCATAGATTTTCCTGTGTTACTATTGTTTAATCCCCTGACAACTAGGGCAAGACTCTGTAGAAGGCCTATTTTAAGTCTATGCTACATGGATCAGAGTGAGGTACGCCAGTTTAAGCGGGCTCCACCGGCCCCTGGTGGGTCTTGAGCACAAGAATCTTGCGTCTGTCCCAGCGATGGCCAGAGACTGGCACCTTCTGGGTCTCGTGGTCTCAAGGCCCCTGTTCCTATGCAGCTAGAGAGCCCTGTGGCCTTTGCAATGACTAGTCTGTGGACTCCACTGCACTCATGATGCCAGGGTTCATCAAGGCCTGAGTGTGTGCCGCCATGCCTCCTCCATCACGGTAGCCAGTTCTACGTAGCCCTCCCCAGGCTGCAGAAACGCAGCAGATAGGTGAAGCATTTGGAGTCTCCACCTCTTTCCTCACCCATCTGCACCAGGGTGGGAGCCATTGCCTGGCCACTTGAGGAATGCCTCAGCTCCTCATCCTCACAGAAGTCACCGCCGTGGAGCGTGGGTCCTATGGACGTCTTCCAGACATTGCCGTTTGGGCGGAGGTAGCAGCCAGGAACACACAGGGGACACGTGCCCGTCCCGAGTGGCGGTCTTGGCAGACGGTAGATGGCGGGTGGCTCTGGGTTCCAGGGTCTCCCCCTCCCAGCTCTGACATCCCCTGACTTTGGAATTCAAGGCACAGCTGGTGCTGAGGGTGGGCTCCTTCTCCTGCCTCCTCACGTCCAAAAGCCAGCATTGTTTTATCACTTTTACAGCAGCCGCCGATTTTCTGAGGAATCACTTGTCAAGAATTTATCCTCAACCCGCAGGACCCCGCTTGGTGTGATTTGTTGTTCTAGTTTTAATGAGTCAGATGCATCATGTTCCTGTCAGAAAGCATTTTAGAGATTCAAAAGACTCTTGGGTTCTCTAGCCTCTGTTTCTTAACTGACTCTTTGCTTCAAAGGGAGGTCCATATTCATCAGGCCGCTTCCAAAGGAATTTCACGGGCAGGGCTTAGTCTGTTCATTAACAAACCCGTGTTCATATCCACAGGGTCTGAGATCCAGGGCTGGACCCTCTGGGAGATGTAGAAAGAAATGTGATGCCCCATCTGGTACAGGGTTAAGAAATGTCCACAAATCACTCGGATACAAATCCAAATGGGGAGCTTGCCTAAGAGGAGCGTTGGATGTGGGGGATGCACGTTAAGGAAGGATCATCTCCATCTCCAAATGGGACTGGGAGATTGGGTGGGAGAGGAGAAACAAATCGAGGGAGGCTTCCTGGAGGAGGCCTCATTGGACGTGATTGAGGGACTGTGGGACGTGGGCTGTGTCCAGCACAAAAATCAGTATAGGCAAAGGTAGAGCTGGGAGAACACAGGGAGAAGTTGATGGAAAATGGGTGGTCTCAGCTATGAATTACAGGGTCAGGGTGTGTGTGTGTGTGTGTGTGTGTGTGTGTGTGTGTGTGTGTGTGTGTGTGTGTGTGTGTGTCGTGGGGGGCTGTCACACAGAAGAGTGTGTAAGTCCATGGCTGCTGATCTAAGGGAAGGGGCCTTAGGATAGAGAGAACCTCGGTCCAGTGGTGGGAGTAGAACTCCAGTTCTGCTCCTGTGCTGGTGTTTCAGTGAATAGAACCCTGGGCCCGGAGTCAGCAAGGCCTGACTTCACATCTGGCCCTGGGCAAGGCACACTGTCTGCCTCAGTTTCCTCAACTGTAAAAAGGGAGTAAAAAAACAGCACCAACCTCCCAGTTGTGTGAAGACCGAATGAGATAATATTTATAAAGTGTGTAGCTCAGTGGCTAGTACATACTAAGTGCTACAGAAATGCTTACTCCTTTCTTCTTCCTCCCCGCCACCATGAGTGTGCACAGTGAGCTCGACAAAGACCTCTTCTAAGGTCCCTCCCAGCTCTGACCTTCTCTGTTCTGCATTCTAAGGTTCTTCCCAGTTCTGTTCTCTATTCTAAGGTTCCTCCCAGCTCTGACTTTCTCTGGTCTGTGTTCTAAGGTTCTTCCCAGTTCTGTTCTCTGTTCTCAGGTTCCTCCCAGCTCTGACCTCTGTTCTCTGTTCTAAGGTCCTCCCAACTCTGCTCTTTTGTGTCACTAAGGTCACCCTCACCTCTGATGCTCTCTGTCCAATGTTCTGAGGTTCCCTCTAACTTCGATGTTCCATATTCCAAGGTCCTTCTCAGCTATGGCATTTTCTACTTCATTTCAAAGTCCTTCCTCACTCTGACCTTGTATGCTCTTTGTTCTAGGCTCCTGCCGATCTCTGACCTATGGTTGGAAGGCCCTTCCAGTGCTGACCTTCTCTTTTCTAGGTCCCCTCTTGGCTCGGACATCTAGTTTCTGTCTTCCAAAGGCCCTCCCAAGCTCTGACATTCATTATTATAAGAGTCTTATAGACTCTGAGTCAGTGTAATTGGGGAGTTGACACCCACAGATGAAAGCTAAATATAAAAGAGAGTTCTCCAAAGCCATATGTGATGCTAACTCAGTTGAATGGTCCCAGAGGGAGTTGGGAGGAGGGGAGATCACGGGGTCCTGGCTGCATGTGGAAGTTTCCTGAAGCTTGCTTTGGGGGATGAGCTTTGGTTCACCACCATGACCCAGGAGCCCAGGGTGGGGGAGGCAGCGAGACCTCAGCAGCCACCTCTTGCAGCCCACAGGGGAGGGGAGGCATTCTAGCCCAGGGGGAGCTCAGTCTGCACATGCTGGGTCTGGGGCGCAGTCCAAGGACAGCCCAGCAGAGTCACACGTGGAGAATTCTGCCTGCTAAGCCCTGACTCCGTGTAAGCCTTGAACAGTGGGCTGTGGAGCAGAGCTTCCAGCTCCCAAGTATCAGAGTGGGCTTGTCACGGAGCCCTGAGCCAGTTTTCAAATTTACTGCTTGGGAGACTTCTTTCAAAGCAGCTTTCTTGGCTTTGATCGCTGACTGTAGTAGCTCGGGTGTGTCACCAGGTGCTGGGTGAGAAGGCCGCGGTCAGTCCTTCGGTGGGACCCCTTCTCCTGCTGCTGGCTCTGACGGCTTTGACGGGGGTTCACCGTGGCTTGTGCTATTCCGTTCACAGAGAGGGCCTTGAGATACAGCGGGGGGTGGCCTGGCCTTCCATTACACTTCAAGGTGGGCCTGTAGGCCAAGGCTTCCCGCAAACACCGACGTCTTCGTTCATGCAGAGACTTGGCCTCTCTCCTTTTCTCCCTCTGTCTCCACCATCCACCTGCTTTGTGGGCGTCTCTACTGGGGGAAAGAGCAGCAGACGTTGGTGGCTGGGAACTGGGAACAGTGAAGGACGGGATTAATGTGGAAATCCCACGGAGAGGTCCGTCCGTAGGAATGAACGTCTTCCCCACCCAGAACACGACCCAGAACCCCAAAGTCCACATGGTTCTATGGAACACACGGCAGACTTGGAGTCAGAGGCCCTGGACTCAAGTCCTGGCTTTGCCCATGTGACAGGCGATTCCTTTCCTTTCTGTGGGCCTCAGTTTCCCCCTCTGTGAGGGGAGGAGGCTGGACCTGATGATCCTCCCAGGTCTGAATCCTGTGCCCTGAGGAGCCCCAAGAATGAGCTCAGCAGCCTCTGTCTCTAGCTCAGTGATGCTTGGCAGGAGGAAGGGAGGCGGTGCAAGCTGCCTCTGGCAGATGCCAGGTGTGTGACACAGGCCATTACACGGAGCACCGGAAACGGGATGGGAGGTGAGTCTGTGCAAGGTGGCTCGGCTTGGAAATGGCCTGGATGGGCACGGTGGCCTGAATCTAGGTGAAAAAGGACGATGGCTCAATGGTCAGCGCCCAGGGCCCCAGAGGCGGCGTCCAGCTTCCAGAGGGAGAATGGCCAGAGTGTTGGCGGCCTGGTCTGGATGGTCACCATGGGGGAGGGAATCTGTTCTGGGGGTCCATTGGCCCCACGCCCAACCCACTTGGAGAGGCAGCATCAAGGGAGACTTGGAACCAGAAAATGTCATAGGGGCATCTAGTAGGCCCAATGGGTAAAGCATCGAATAAAAATCCAGCTTTAGACACTTACTAGCTGTGTGACTCTGGGCAAGTCACTTAACCCTGTGTACCTCAGTTTCCTCGACAGCAAAATGGGCTTAATAGTAGCACCTCCCTCACTGGGCTGTTGTGAGGATCAAATGAGATAATATTTGAAAAGCACTTAGCATGCTTCCTAGCACATAGTAGGTACTTGCTAAATGCTTGTTCCCTCCCTCACTATCCTGCCACATGGCTAGGGGAAAGTCAATTCATTGCCATGAGTCTGAAGTTCCTTTCTTCCTTTGGTAAATGGAGATAACAACACTTCTTTGAAGTTAATTCAGTAGACATTTTTATGTTTGGAAGGCTTTACTGATGCTGGTAGAATTCACAGCCAGAAAAAGTTGCTGAGTAACACTGTCCTAATTGCACCCGGCGGTCGCCACCTCTCTCAGTGAACATTAAACTGAGTCTTAGTGACCCCCTCAAAGTCTCTAAGAAGGAAATGGCAGAGGTGGGATTCGAACCCCAGCTCTCTGGTTCTGGGTCCAATACCCTTCCCACTGCCCCACACTGCTTCTCGGGGAAGGCTGAGCTGAGTGATGTTGTAGGGCATGGGTTTAGTTACTAACCTGAAGCCTTAGAACTGCTTAGAAAATGCCAATTTTAGCTTCACTTGATTTCTTGACATACGCCGTTACTGGGAGAATCATGGGCTTCAAAAGCTTGTCTCTGGGACCATCATGAGCTTCCTGAAAGCACTGAACTGTCCCCCGAGGCATCAAGGGGACCCACTCACTGTCTTCCATGCGGGAAGTTCCTGACTCTACCCCCAGTCTCCCCAAGACACACGCACTGACTCAATTTGCGATTTTGTAAAAGTGAACTTCTTTTCAGTTAACAAAAAGCACTCCCCTCTTCCTCTCACCTCCTACCTTCCCTATTCAAAAAGGAAGAACACCAGTTCTTATAATAAATGTATATAGTCCAAGCAAACAAATTTCCACGTTGGCTGTGTCCAAAACATCTGCACCCTGAATCATTGAGTATTTTGTTATATTTCCCCTGGACTCATGGTTTGTCATTGAATTGGTCAGAGTTCTGAGATCTAAGTTGCATGTTTTTATAATTTTTCCCCCATGTAAATTGTTTTCTTGATTTTGTTCACTTCATTCTCCGTTGGTCCATATACATCTTCCCAGGTTTCTCTGAAACCATCTCCTTCATCATTTCTTACAGCACAATAGTATTCCATCACATTCATCTACCACAATTTATGCAGTCATTCCCCCAATTAATAGGCATAACCTCAAATTACAATTCTTTGCCATCACCAAAAGAACTGCTATAAATTTTTTTTTATATATGGTTCCTTTTTCTCTCTTTTTAGGGGGTGAGGTGGGATACAGACATGCTACCCTTTGGGGTGTTATAGATCAAAGGGTAAGCACGGTTTAGTAGTTTGAGGGACATTATTCTAAATTTCATCCATAATGGCTCCACCAACAGAAGAATAACCTACCTATTTTCCCACAGAACCTCCAGCATTTGTCCTGTTCCTTTTATGTCAGCTTGACCAATCTAATGCACATGAGATAAACCCTAAGAATTGTTTTAATTTGTATTTGTCTGTTTGTTTCTGATGTAGAACGGTTTTTCATATAGCTATTGATATCTTGGGTTTCTTCCGTTGAGAACTGCCTGTTCTTCTTTTGACCATTTATCAATTAGAAAATGGCTCATGCTTATAAATTTAAATTGGTTTCCTGTATATCTTAGAAATTAAACTTTATCAGAGAAACTTGAGGCAAAGATTTTTTTTTCTTATTTACTTGCTTGTCTTCTAATTTGAGCTGAATTTATTTTGTTTGTGCAAAAAGATCCCTTTATTTGGTCATGAATTCTTTGACTATTCATAGATTTGACTCATAATTTATTTTTTATTCTTCTGATTAGTTTATGATGTCACCCTTTGTGACTAAGTTGTGTACCTATTTGGAACTTAGTATGTGGTACAGGATGTTGTTTTATACTTAGTTTTTGCCAGACTGCTTTCCAATTTTCCCAGCAGTTTTTGTCAAATAGCAAGTTAGTACCTGGTGGGGTCCTTTGGGTTGATCAAAGACTAGACTATTGTGTTTATTCACTTCTGTATGTTATGTGTCTCATCTGTTCCAATGTTTGAGATCTCTGTTAACCGGTAAAGGATCATGCTGATGATTTCTGCTTTGTAGTATAGTTTGAGATTTTGTACTGCCGGGTCCTCTTCCTTCCTAGATTTTTTTTTCTTTCATTATCTGCCTTGAGATTCCTCTAGATGAATTTTGTTATTTTTCCCTAGCTCTAACAGTTAATACTCTGGTAGTTTCGTTGGTATGGCACTGAGTAAGTAAATTAATTTAGGTGATCATGGTAGTATATATTTTAGTATATTGCCATCTCTGAATCACATTGTACCTCCTCCTCTGCCCCCACCCCCAGTACCTGCACCCACTGTCCATGAAGTTGGGAACACCCTTGCTTTTCATGTCAATAACCAATTGTTTCCAATCTGTTGAGATAAGTTAGTCAACCAGTATTCATTAAGTGCCTACTGTATGCCAGTCACTGTACTAGGAACACAAAGTCAAGATGAAACCATTCCCTGCCCTCAAGGAGCTTACATTCTACTGAGGGAGACAACATAAATAAGTGAAATAAATATAAAGAGTAAATACAAGCAGAAATGAAGTAAAATCAATTTCATTTTTTCATAATGTTGCTCATTATGTCCACACCTGAGAAAAAATGATTGAGTTGCTGATCTCAAGGATCTGACAATCTAGTAATGTAGCAAGACGAGTCAAGGAAAACTACCATAAACATCAGAATGAACTCACTTGGAACAGAATGAGAGAATTTTAACCAAGCGACTTTGGATCAGGAAGTTGTTTAAGGTAAGAAGGGAGGGATCACCGTGAGCTGGGCTGAGCCAAGACTTCCTGGGGAAGATGGTGCCTGAACTGGACCTTGAAGAAAAGGGAAGATGTCAACACTTGCTGATGCAGAGGGACAATGACTATAGGGACTAGGAGGAGGGGAGCAAAGCAGTCAGGAGGGCACCAATATTTAGGGATGGCCAAAAGTACAGGTCAGCTAGAACATAGAAAACGTGATGAGGAGTATTGGTGACTGAGGTCATTATAGCTATAAGCATATTTGAAATGATGAAATCCAATGCCTTTGTTTTATGGTTTTATGAGATAAGACCAGAAAGATAGACTGGACCCAGGTGATGAGAGGCCTTGAATGTCAGGAGAAGAAGTTTACATTTTCATTAATAGCCAATCAGAAGCTACTGATGGTCTTTAGTGACACCTGTCTCCACAGACAACTCATAGGACTTTTGAAGACTGTCTCCCATGTCTGAAGTTTACTCTCTCCTCCTTTCAACCTCTTGGCTTCCATTGGGCCCTAAAGTCCCAGCTTCTATAGGCAGCTTTTCTTGATCCCACTCGACGCTAATGCCTCTCTTCTCTTGATTACCTCCAGTTTATCTTGTTTGGACCTCATTTGTCCGCAGATGCTTTCTTGTCTCCTTCATTAGATCCTGAGCTCATTGAGGACAGGGACTTTGTTCTTGCCTTCCTTTGTATCTTCAGCACTTAGCACAATGCCTGGCACATAGCAGACTCTCAAAATGCCTGCTGACTGACTCAGCAAGGGGGGAATGTGAATTAGGGGTTTTATGACCCTCAGCATCAAGAATAAATCAATGATTGAACAGTCAGAAGGTCACAGAGAGTTTAGGTGAGAGGTGATGGAGAACAGGGGAGAAGCTAACCCTAGCCTGTCAGTGCAGTGTGGGGGAGAGATCCCTGAATTTGGAGTCAGAAAGCCCTGGATTCAAATCCTGTCTTTAGCACTCACTTCATAGGATCATGTATCTGCAGTATGGAGGACCTTCAGAGGCCATGTAGTTCAACTTCCTCATTTTACAAATGAAGAAACTGAGGACCAGAGATGTTAAGAAATTTGCCCCAAGTCACATGGTAGCAAGCATCAGAGCTGGGATTCAAAGCCAAGTCCTCCTGGGACCTGTACATCCAGTACCCCTGTTCCACTCTGCCACATTGCTTCCCAACGTTGAGTTTGAGGCATGAAGATGGTAGAGGTGGTGACAGAAGTGGGAAGGGCTGTAGAGGTAAGTAAGAAGGACTTGAAGGAGGCTAGATTCTCCAACCTTGGGCTCAGGAACGTTCTCCTCTGTCATAGGCAAAGACCAATCAGACTTGAGTTGTGTCCTGATTCCATTAGAAATCACTCTAAATGGGAGCTGTTGCCCATCAGGGATCTCCTACCTTTACACCCCTTTTTGTACATATATGGTCATGGTGAGGCACCGCAGCC
Source organism: Vombatus ursinus (assembly GCF_900497805.2). NCBI lineage: Eukaryota > Metazoa > Chordata > Mammalia > Diprotodontia > Vombatidae > Vombatus > Vombatus ursinus. Next base: position 5,092,035 of record NW_020950758.1, on the reverse strand, counting down.
TGGGCGTACACTCAGCATAAGGCCTCTCCATTGCCCCTTGGGGCTCCTGGAATTTTCATAATATATTTGAACACAGAACAAAGGATTTGGTGTAGTTTTCCCAATAGGCGTGTTAGGTAATTCTGACAGATACTGTCAGCCCCATTTTAAAGATGGGGAAACTGAGTCTCAGTTTTGGAGAGGAAGGGCCGTCCTTTGGTCCACATGGTTAGTGAGTGCCAGAGGTTGGACATCTGTCACCTTCGGGTTTGCAGTCTGCACACCCAGCACCGCTCTCTCCTCTGCAATGATGGATTCAACCAGGCAGCAGCAGGTCGATTCCTTTGAAGAAAATGTGTCGAGGAAACCAGAGACTCCAGCTGTTTTAAAAATTTGTTCCTGCTGAGTTATTTGGAGGCTTCTATAGCAAGAGCTATTTAAAGATGAGCCCATGCAGGCCTAGGTGAGTGGCAGAAAAGCATGGGGATTCAAAGACCTAGTCTGCTCTTCCCCACCCCCATCCCCAGCCCCAATCTGCCTCTTGTCAGCTTTTCTCCCTGCTGCTTTTGGCTCCATCCCCTGGGACTGAGCAGAAACAGGTCAGGCCCCCTTCTGGATCCCCATGAGCCTGTGGTCCAATCATGGGGATTTCTGGGTCTTGTGGGTCATTGAGAGTCCCAAGATATCTATTAAGACAGCCACAGGTATGCTGGTGACCATGAGCAGCCTGGGACCAAGGATTCTTGTCTCAGGAAGAGCAATCTGAGAGCTTGTCTTTACATCATCACCATCATCACCATCATCATCATTATTATCATCACCATCATCATCAGTAGGCACTTCACAAATATGATCTCATTTGATCCTCACAGCAACCCTGGGAGGGAGGTGCTATGATTATTCCCATTTTACAAACGAGGAAACTGAGTAGGCAGGGGTTAACTGATCTGCTCAGGGTCACACCACTAGTTAGTGTCCAAGGCTGGATTTGAAATCAGGTCTTATCCATTCCAAATCCAGGGGCCACTGAACGTCCAGGGGAAGGCAAGGAGGATTAGGAGACAACAGAACACCCTAAGGAAGCTTAGCCTGGAGAAGACTCAGGCTATACACGACCATTGTCCTAAAGGATTTGAGGAGATGTCCTCTGGAGAAGAGATTCACTTTTTCTTTTTGGCCCCAGAGGGCAGAGTTGTAGTAGTGCAGAATGGCTTGCCTTGGGAGGCAGTGAGCTCCCTGTCACTAGAGGTAGACGGGCAGAGGTAGATGACCTCTTGTTAGGGATGCTACAGAGGGGATTCCTGCTCAGGTGTGAGTGGGTCTGAAATGCTTCCAAGTCAGACATTATGTGGTTCTGTTTAACCAACGACTGGTTATGAAAGCCTCTCGTTGATATTCTGAAAGGTCATTGTAGACAATTTCCCACTGAATCCAATGGCTAAGAGGCAGAGAATATAGGGGGTATTTTATATGGCATAGGGAAATGAGTTCAGATCCCGCCTTAGTCACTCAGTGTCTGACCCTGGGCAAGTCCCTGAACCTCCTGACTCTTCAGCCTGGGAACTTGTCTGCATAGACATTAGAGGGAATTCTGACATTGGGAGTCTCCTACAGTGACCTGAAAGAAATCCCAGATTGTCTCTGGATTCACATAACTTTATGTTCAGGGAGGACTATTTCCAGATGTGTTCATTCTCTCTCTCTCCCTCCCTCCTTCCATTTCTCTCTGTCTCTCCATCTCTCTCTCTCTCTCTCTCTCTCTCTCTCCCTCCCCTCTCCTTCCCTCCATCTGTGTCTCTGTGTCTCTCTATCTCTCTCTCCCTCTTCTATATGGGAGTTAGTATTTTTGTGCAGAGCTCTGAACCAAACAGTGAGATTTCTGTGGGCAGACCAGGAAGCTAGTTCCCAGGCCTTGGCTTGCCCTGGTCCTGCCGTCCCATGTCCCTGCTTGACCTGGCTTTCCCGGAAAGGTGCTGTGTAAACACAGTGTCCAGTGTCAGTAAACAGCTGCCATCGATGTTTATCTGGAGGGAGCTTTTCGATCTCTCTTGCCTGAGTCTGGGCAGGCAGCTGGGCCCGACTGTGGCATGGAGGGGACCCCCCCCCCCATTTCCTTGCTCTTCCCTCAGCCCCATCAAAAGCAGCACCAGCAGCCATGCTCCCCAATTTGTCATTGGCTGCCTCTGCCCCTCCTCCCCACATCTCCAACTTTGTTTATTTCCATCTTTTTCTATCCACCAGTACTCAGTACAGTGCCTGGCACATCAGTGCTTCATAACGCTATTGACTGATTGGCTGCCACTCAATCAGCTTTGGAATCTGTAGTCTTAGCATGGTCTTAGCATTGGACTCCGTGGTCTATGGAAGGCCAGTCAGGCCATTACCGTCACCAGGAGACAAGTGACTGTGGTCCCAGCTGCTGAGTTTGAGGACATGCATGCGGTTAGGATTTTGTGGTTGGAGTTTCCCCTCCCCCTGCCAGCATGGGGCTTTTTCACTTTCTTCCCCATTTGGTGGCTGTTCTCCTTAATGAGCGTGTGGCCTCAGCATGACTCAACAGCGTGCACTATGAGAAGTTTCTTCCCAACAGCTGGATGCTGTTCATGGGATAATGGTTTGGGGGTGTGGGAAAGGATGGAGGGGAGGAGGATCTGCAGCTGCAGGGTCATGGCCTCGTGGGACCCATCAGTGGTGTGAGATGCAAACAAGTCTCCTCTCTCTGGGCCCCATGTCCCCACGTGTTAAATGACTGGCTTGAATTTGGTTATCTCCAGCCCCCCTCCCAGCTCCAACATGCTGTGTTCTCTGTTCTAGGCCCCCCAACTCTGACATTCCATGGTCCAAAGTCCATCCCATCTCTGATAATCTCTATTCTATTTCACTTTTCCCCTCCAAACTCTGTTTTCTGGGATGAATTTTGGTGCTGGTGAGGTCTATATGTCCATTTATCAAATAAAACAAACCTACAGTGTTCAGGGCATTAGTGACGGGGAAAAAGATAAATTGGGCTCCATTGATGATGAGGGCTATTTTACTGTGGAATTCCTCCCTGACCAGGTGATGGACTGGTGGAGCCTGGTTATGGTCAATATCACATCTCAAAAATATTTGTCATGGCATCTTTGCAAAATATGATGTGTCTGAGCAGCAATTTCTTTGGAGAAGTCTATATGTGAGGAAGAATAGAGATCACAGGCTGCCCTTCAAGATTTAAGGAGAAAATTCTATCTATCACTTAGTGTGCTCATTAACCTAGCCTCGGCCTGGCACACATCTCCTGCCTCAATGAGTCCCAAAGTCCCGATTCAACAGAATCAAAGAACCACAGACAGTTAAACCTGAAAAGGGTCTTGGAGAACATGGAGTCGTCATTTTACAGATGGGGAAACTGAGGCTGAAGTTCAGCACCCAGCTCCTTTTCATGTCTGAGAAAGGATTTTATAGGAAGTAGATGGGAGGGCTTCCTAATTTCCGTAAGATCTGACAGATGGTGAACAAATGCATCTCTTTGTGCCTCGGAAGGATGGAGGTCTATGAATATTGAATGTTTCATACATTGTCAAATGCAATTGCCATGTCAGTTGTTTCTGCTTAACTGTTGTTCTTTGTTTTAAGGATATAGTGAAAGAGGAAATTATTATGAAAATGAATCTGATCTCTAAAAAAAAATCAACGAAGTAAAATGTAAAAAAGACCTCACCCATCATGTTCCGTCTCTTTGGTTGGCAGACCCAAGTTCCCTGTTCTACTCGCTGGTCATCAAGCGGCAGGCCAGCAGGGCTGCGTCAGATCCCTTTGGCTGAGCATCTTCTCTCTTCCTCTCGGGCCGGCACAGCTTTCTCCAGCCCTGCAGACGTAAGTAAAGAACCTGTTTTTATAAAGGAGAGGGTACTGTCAGGATGTTGGGGAAGGAACAATTACGAGTGGACTTAAGACCCCCATTTGACTCCAAAGCACAGACCCAATTCAACTGGGCACGGTGGGTGAATCACTGAACCTGGCTTTCATGGCCCTTATTTATCCTCTTGTAAAATATCAGGGTTTTTCTGAATGGTCGCTAAGGTCCCTTTGATCTTCTATGTGATAATGACATGTATAGCCAACATTAATTAAAAAAAAACACTTCATAGATTGCAAAGCATTCCATGTACATTATCTCACTTTGGGGGCTCAGACCAGCCTTGTGATTTAGCTACTCTGGCCATCATTATGCCCATTTGACAGCGGAGGAGACTGAGGCTTACCTACTGTCACACAGCTAAGAAGTACCAGGGTGGGAGTCAAACCCATATGATGTTTCATTTTATCCTCAAACTCTCTTGACTCCAGGTCCAGTGATCTTTCCACTTTATTGCTCGGGGGATAGACGCAGGGTCTAAGACCCCTCCCTGAGATCCCTGAATTTTAAGGTATTTTCCATCTTTGACAATCCATGTTCTATGTTCTAAGCTCCCCCTCGCCTGTAACATTCTATGTTCTAAGGTCCCTTCTAGCTCTAATATTCTTTGTTCTAAGGTCTCTCTCAGTTCTAGGTTCCAATGTCCCTCCCAGCTCCTACATTCTGTATCCTGTATTCTGGGGTCCTTTCAGCTTGAGCCCTAGGGTCTAAGGTCCTTCTCTTCCCCTCTCAGAGCCATGACTTCTGACTTCTGGAATAATAGCAGCTCATATTCCAATATCCCTTAGGATCCTAGCTCTGTAAGGGTCCTCAGAGCCCATCTAACCCAACCCCCTCCCCATTGTACAGAGGAGGAAACTGAGGCCCATCCAGCAAGGCCACACAGCTACCAAGTCTCTACTTGTGTTTCCAACCCAGGCCCTGTATCCCCGGATCTGTTGTTTTCCACTGGGCCCCATGCTTTGTATATGATGTTTCATTTTATGCTTACCCTATGTCTAGGCACCATTATTACACCTTGTTTACAGTTGGAGGAACAGAAGTTGAGAGTTTGTCCTTGGGTGGTGGCTAATAACTGTCTGAGGCTGGGAATGAATCAGGGTCTTGCCGACTCCAAAGTCAGTGTCCTGGCCCATTATGCCCAAGGCCACGTGGCATCCCCTTGGGTCCGTTTCCGTGTGTGATTGGTATCTAATGCAGGACCAGAAACCAGAGAATAGCAAAATGTTAGAACTCAAAGTGGTAATCTATGATTCTTGGAACCTAGAACTTAAGAGCATCAGAAAGGGCAGAAGAAACCCCGAATCCATCTAGTCCAGATGCCTCATTTTGCACATTGGAAACCGAGGCCAGAGAAATGAAGAAATACTCCCATTATCTCTCTTCCAACTTGGTTGGACAAAGGCTGCTTTTGAAGCTGCTGTCCTTCTCCATTTCATTCCTCCCCCTTTCCTCACCCCCATTATCTTCTTTCTTCCTTCTTCCTCCTCGTATTTCAATTTCTCTTTCTCCTGTCAGTGTTCCCCCCCGCCCCCCGTGGTTATTTGAGGGCCTGAGAAGAACGGAGAATGTGTCTATTGGTCACATCCTTGCTGGGCCTTTCCATGGTATGGCACATTCTCTGGGTGGAGATCTGGGGCCAAAAAATGGATTTTGTGTTATTTTGTTTGTTTCTGTTTTTCTGCCCTATAGAGCTGAGGCAGAACCCTACAGAAGCTCTTTGATGTGACTCTCAGGGCCATGAAAGATTGCTTCTTTGGTCACCGTATCACACAATTACCTAAAATTGAGCTTGCAGACCACTAGCATCCCCATAGCCTTTTCAGATGAATTGATCCCTAGTCATGTCTCCCCTAGAGAGGAGAATGAAGTTGATTTTTTGACCAAAGTATAGAATGTTACAGGTCTAACTATTCAATTTCATCATATTCGATCAGCCATGATGATCCAGCCTGTGGAGAACTTTTGAGGTCTTGACTCTCTTGTCCTTCAATGAGTTGATTATCCCCCTTGAAGTCTGGGGTCAGCTGATACTTTGATAATCATGTCCAATGTGCCTTTGTTCAAGTGTTTGATAACGTTGTTGTCAAGCAAAGGGACATAGATTCCTAGGGCCAGAGACTGAAAATTTATCAGCGTCATCATCATCAATGATAACAATGAGAGCATTTACATAGCATCTATTATGGGCCAGGCACTACACAGACATCATTGCATTTGATTTTCACAACAACTTTGGAGGTAGGTGTTATTATTATCCCCATTTCACAGTTCAGAAGCTGAGGCAAACAAAGATTAAGTGATTTGCTCAGGTCATACAGCTAGTAAGTGTCTGAGATCGGATTTGACCTCAGATCTTCTTGACTCCAGCCCAGGGCTCCACCTTGATTGTTTCTGTTTTCTTCTGCCCTTTAGCGAGTGACAGAATCTAACATAAGCTCCACTCCCTAGCTGCCTCGACTCCCCTTCAAGTTGAAATTGGGACACCGGTGTCCACTCTTTGTATCCAATCTCTCAGTTTAATTCCATGGTTGGAAGGGATCTCATTGATCATGTAAGGCACTTAATAGTATTTTTTTCCAATTACATCTGAAGGTAGTTTTCAAGATTCGCTTTTATAAGATTTCAAGTTCCAAATTTTTTCTCCCTCCCGACCTCACCTCCCCCCTCCCCAAGACAGCAAGCAATCTGATATAGGTTATACGTGTGCAATCATATTAAACATATTTCCGTATTAGTCATTGATCATGTAATGTAAACCAAACCTAAAGTATTCCACAATGTAACACATGAGATGGGTGGTCATTCAGCCTCTGCTTGGAGACCTTCAGGGCTAGGAAGGGAACCCACCATTTCTTAAGGCACCCCATTCCACGTTGGAAGAGTTCAAATTGTTGGATATGTGGTCTTGATATTTCATTTTTGAGAGCTGACAACTCTCTTTTGTTTTGCACCCTTTGAAATCTCTCCTCAATTTAGAGTGAATATCAGATTAAGCCCAATGTCGCTCAGTCACAGACTCTAAGAGGGAGTAGTTACTTCCCCCTCAAGGTTCCCATCATTTCCACAATGGCAAACGGTTTCTTCTTGTTGGTGAGAATCAGATCAAAAATAGTAGTTCCCCTTGTCTGTTCCTCATTAGGGCAAGTTAAGCAAAGAAGAAGCAACAGCTAGCTCTCTGCTTTGAGAAGAGAAAGCTCAGGGAGATGTCAGGAGAAATGAAGCCTCCCATTGCTGCTATGCTAACACCCTAGCTTTGTGATCAGTGTCCCAAATGATGCACCTATTTCTCCTCTCTGCCTAAGTGGTCTGTAGAAATTCTCATAACAACATTGTTCTTCTTCCTACCTTTGTTTCTCTACACTGAAATATTCCCTGACATGCTTCCCCTCTCCGATTCCTGGATTCCATCACACCAGAAGGTCTTCAGCAGGATGAATGCTGCTCTACTTGTCTTCTGTTACTTATCTATCCTTTGAGTGTGAGGTATCCCTTCTAAAGCCTTATTCCAGTCACGTGTGTCATCACACCACACCTCAGTGGCTGATGAAGAAGAATTTGTCTCTTTGCATTACATTCTTCCTTTCGTCTTGCTCCCAACCCATATTTAGGGCAGTCGTGTATAGACATTTGGAGATGTGGGTTTTCATGCTTGCTCCTTTTTTGGATTTCATTTCTTGTGAATTTCTGAACATTGCTCCTGCTATTCTCCTTACGCTGTGGCTTCTCTCTGTGGTATTTGGCTTAGTGCGTGGACCTAGGCAGTTGGCTCCCTCCCCCATCCTCTTCAGCTGAAATCCCTTTTGATTCAATTTTCACAACTGCAGCCAACGCATTCTTACTGGCCCCTGTCTTGTATGTGCTGTCTCTTGCCAACAACCTGTCATCCCTACGTTTCAAGACACTGTCCAGAAATCCAAATCCCGTGGTCAGACAGCATCTTCCTAGCCAACTGCTTGCTTCTCCAAGCTGCCTTACTCATCCAAAGCCATTTCTTTTGTTCTGGACCCAGGAGGAAAATGCCACCTGTACACCCAAGATCTCCATTTCCTTGCTCAGGACTTTACCCTCCTTTACAATCCTTTCTGGATTCCTTGGAGTAGCACCACAGAACTCTAGGATATCAGAGTTGGAAGGGACCTTGGTGGCCATCCAGTCCAGACCACATTTGAAAAGAATCACCATCATTCTACGCCCAGTAAGCAAGTGTTCATCTCCCCTGTGCATGAGAAGGAGGGGGAGCCTGCAGCCTCCCAAGGCAGCCCATTCCTCTTTCTGACAAGCTCTGTGAGGAGGCTGTTTTCCCTTCAAATGCAGCCTCCGGTTGTCTCTCTACAACTTCAGCCTATTGCCTCTGGCCTTGCCCTTTGGAACCAAACCAATGTATGTGAGTTAGACTGGAGAGATGGTCTTTGAGATCTCTCTCACCTCCCACGTTCTGTGTTTCTGAGTGGCCTAATTGTTCTACCACACTGTGGTCCTTTAGATGCTCGGAGATAAGGATCTTCTCCACCTCTCCTCCCCACCTATTGCTAGTCTACCACTTCTCTTGCCCAGCTCCTTTAATTGGTCTTCTCATGACTTGGACTTAAATCCTTTCCCCTTCTGATTCTGCTGCAATGGGCATTCTCTGTGTTATCAATGTCTTTTCTAAAATTATCACCTACAACCTTCTCAGCATGGTGTCATCATCTGATTTGAAAAGCATGCCAGAAATACCTTTGTGCAGATCATTGCTAAAAGTGCTAGACGGCGCAAGACCAAGCTCTGATCCTTAGTTAGAGGCACTCACTCCCCATAGATCTTCTAAGTGATGTCAAGGCAAAATTGTTTTCTGTTTAAAGTTTGACCGTTCTGCCATGACTGAGTCAACTGAACGGCACAGTGAGTCAGCTAGCATTTATTAAGAAGGGTAGCAAGGTGGCACAGTGACTAGAGTATGAGCCTAGGAAGACCCTTCATCATGAATTCAAATCCAGTCTTAGACACTTAGTAGCTATGTGGCCCTGGACAAGTCACTTAATCCTGTGTGCCTCAGTTTCCTCATCTGTAAAATGAGCTGGAGAAGGAAATGGCAGACCACTCCAGTATCTTTGCAAAGAAAACCCCAAATGGGGTCACAAACAACAGCAACAAATGTGCCAGGAGCTATGCTAAGCCCTAGGGATGCAACAAAAGGTCAAAGATGTCTCTGCTTTGAAGCAGCTCACAGTTGAGTGGGAGAGGCAACATGCGGACAGATATAGACAGGCTGAATTAAGAGCAGTCTCAGAGGGAAGGCATAAGGACTGGGAAAGGCTTCTTGTGGGACATGGGATTTAGCTGAGACCTGACGGAAGCCAGGAGATGGAAATGGGAAGGGACAGAGTTGTAGACAAGGGGGAAAGTAGGGGAAATGCTCCGAAGTGGGAGAAGGAATGTTTGTTTGCAGAACAGCCAGGAGGCCAGTGTTGCTGGATCAAGAAATGGAGAGTAAGGTGGATGAAGCCTGGAAAGGCAGCAGGGGGCCAGGTTCTAAAGGGTTTTGAATGCCAAACAGAGCATTTATCCTTGCTCCTGGAGGCAATGGGGAGCCCCTGGTGTTTACTGAGTAGGAGGGTGACACAGTTGGACCTATGCTTTAGGAATATCAGTGTGACAGCTAAGGGTGGAGTGGAATAGGAAGACACTGGAGGCAGGAAGACCAATGAAAAGGCTACTACGATGGTCCCCAAAGAGGTGATAGTCCACACCAGGGTGGTGCAAAAAGGGACATAGGCAAGAGACGCTGGAAGAATAATCACAAGATTCAGAACCACTTGTCTATACGGTGTGGGTGAGAGTGAGCAGTCAGTGCTTTCTCGGAGGTTGAAACTTGGCAGACTGGGAGGATGCCCTGTCCTCAGCAGTAATAGGAAGCTCAGAAGAAGGGACGGGTTTGGAGGGGAGCAGGGGAGAGATGAGTTTTCTTTTGGATGTGTTCACCTTAAGATACCTAGTCAAGCCACATCATGTCAGCAAGCATTGATTAAGCACCTACTATGTGCCGAGCACTATGCCAAGTGCTGGAGATAAAAAGAAAAGGGAAGAGGGAATGTCCAAGGGGAATCCACTTAGAAATCCCCACTATGTAGTTGGGGATATGGGAATGGGACCCAGGAGAGAGATTGGGGCACATAGATCCGAGAGTCATCATAGAAATAACTAGACCCTGGGAGCCGGTGAGGTCGCTACGTGAGAGAAAGGAGAAATGAGGGCCCTGGGCAGCGCCTTGGTGAGACACACCATTACTGGGTGTCACGTGGATGCAGATCCAGCGAAGGAGACAGAGGAGAGGTCAGGAAGGAAGGAGGAGAGCCAGGAGAGATGTCTCAAAAACCTAGAGAGAAGAACATAAGGCGGAGAAGAGGGTGATCAACAGTGTCAGGGGCTTCAGAGAGCTCAAGAAGGATGAGGATTGGGGAAAGGATGTTCAATTGTCAATGACAAGATCGCTGGGTACCCACGGAGAGAACGATTTGGTGGAAGAACGAGGTTAGATGCCAGACTACAGAGAGTGAGAAGAGAGAGAGAAGCTGAAGCGCTGCCTCTAGATGGCCTGGTGTGGAAGATCCTTCCACGGACGCAGGTCGATGGGCTTTGGGAGCTGCCCAGACCCCTGAGAGCTTTCATGACTTACCCAAGGTCACGCAGTGAGTCTGTGTCAGAGGCCAGACCGTCCCAGGTATCCTCCAGCCCGCCGTCCAACTCCACGTTCCTCCTCACCGTCTTCCTCTTTATCCTCACCTTTGCTGTTATATTTCTCTTAAAAGAATTTCTTGACATCTTTCGGTTTTAGTTCACTTGCATTCCCCAATGTGTGTCTCCTGCTCGCTCAGGGCTATCCCTTAGAGCAGGAAGAAAACAAATTTTAAACATAACAATATAATACAGCGGAAAGCTTGACATTGTATGCCGCCTTCTATACCCGTAGTTCTCCACCTGTGCAAAGAAGCAGACGAGATGCTTTCTAAAGCCTCTTCACTGGGGCCATTATTTAATTCACAGGTAGAGAAAAATGATTTTAATAATGAGACAGGCACAGAGCCAGTGATCTCATTGACATAAGTTAGAACTCCTACCACAGAAACTCCCTTTCCTCCAGTTTGAGGTAGCACCTTCACTGCTCCTAGTTTGAAACAGTTGTCTACAACACTCAAAGGCAAATGACTTATCCAGGGTCACACAGCCAGTATTTGTCAGAGGCCAGACTTGACCCCAGATCTTTCTGGCTCTAAGGTGGCCATTTGCTATTGCCACACTACCTCTTGTAAAAAAAATCAATGATAATAATATTATCACTATTATTTATTATCAGTAATAACATCATTATTGTTATATATAATAATGTTGTTACTCTGATTGTCCATAACAATGTTATGATTACTATTATTAACAGTACTAACAACATTGTTGATAAAAGTAGCAAAAATATGTTCAGTAAAAGCAATGCCCACAAAACTCCCCTTTTGAGGCAAACAATGCAGTGTGAATTCTGGGGAGTGTCCTGTGGCAGAACAGGAAAGATTTTTCCAGCTTCTGGGTTTTCCAAGTTTCCATCCCTAGCTCTGGCATCCTGCTTTAGGCTCCTAATGTATTTTGTGATAGGCTCTAGGAGGGCTGAAAAACACACATAGAGGAGACCTGGACCACCAGAAATCTCAACTCTCTGTTTTCCCCCTTTTGCTCAAACCCCACTCTCTGCGATGCTCCCTCGGGATGTTCCAAAGAAGTGCTTCCTGGCCTGTCTATCAGCCTGTGCACAGTGAGGGCTCTGGCCCCCATCCTGTTGGGTTTTTGGGGTGTGGTGACCAATACAGCTTCCAGGAGGCCAACACCAACTCCATTTTGACCTCCCCCCCACTGACCCACGTGACCTTGGCCAGTGCAATTTTGTGCCCTGGTTTAACAAGGGTCTGAAGTTGAGTGGACAGCAGAGCTCTGGGCCCGCTCTGAAGGCTCTTAGCCCTTGGGATGCTGCCTCCCCAACCCCTCACAGAGCACTTTGTTCCTGCCTCCCATTCTGTGTATAACGGTGCAACCATGTGTTGTGCAGCTATCTGATCTCATTCCCCTCCTAGCCTTGAGCTTCATGAGGTCAGGGTCATGGGATCCTGAACTTCCAGCTGGCTGGGCTCCCAGAAGCCATCACGTGCACCCCTCATTGTACAGAGAAGGAAAACGATGAAACTCAAGAGGCGAAGTGACTTGCCAATGGTCATGCTTGACCACCAAGCATTTTTTGGGCATCTATGTGCCAGGCACTGTGCCAGCTTCGAGGGATAAAGAGGCAGAAATTTAAAAAAAAGTCCCTGGCATCAAGGAACTTCCATTCTATCATGGGAAATGGTATGCGGCAGACTTGGAATTCAGACCCTTGCCCCTGGAGCTCCATCATCATGGAAGACTGTACCATGTAGGTCTAGACTGGGTGTTTCCCCTTGTCAGCACATAGACCAACGCTCTATGTGTAAATGCGTATCCTGATCATGCTTTATGGTTATGAAACTCCTAGTTCTTGCCTTCATGGTATTTACAGTCTGATGATATGATGAAGAATTTTTGTTGCTGTTTCAGTTTTCTTACTGGTCTTTTGCTTCCATTTGCCTGGGGGTGAAAATAGAAGGAGTAAAGAGGACAGAAGGTATCTTCCTATTCTCGGAATGATGAGGCTTCTACTCCTTCTTTAGGCAGGGAGATCCCCAAGAAAGGCAGAAGAGACGGCTCTGTTTGATGCTCAAGCTGTCCTGGGGCCTGTCCTAGGCCTGGGGGGCTCTGCTGACACCTTTTTTTTTCCCCATCTGCCTGGATTGTTGACTGTAACTCATAGGAGATTATACTTCCAGGTAAGAAGTGGCCAAATGAGGTATGACCAGCCCCTCCTCATCTCCCAATGCAGTTTAAAATGCCAACTGGCACACCATCCAATATCAGGTGCCCTCCATATTCAATATCCTTCAGCTCATAGTAATTGACATTTAAATTGATATTTAAATGGTATCTGTGGGCTTACTAAGGAAATACAAAACCTCAGTTGTTCCCAACAAGCCCTGGAGGCCAATGCTATAAGTTAGGGTGTCCATATTTTATAGGTATGGAAACTGGGGGCCCAGAGCTAATCAGTGAACACACACTATGCCAAGGGCTGGGGCTATAAAGATAGAACAAAAGAGTCACAATCATTAGACAGGAAATTGGTGTCAGAGGTAGGATCAAAGTGTCTCCTGTTTCTAAGGACAGTGCCCTTTCCATGGTTCTACACTCTGTGTCATGGCGTGGAGTCTCTCCAAGGCCAGGCCTAAGGAATAGAAACCCCAACAGGTCCTGCTACCTTCAGTGATTTACTTACAGGTCCCACAATGACCTGCATGACTAGCAGCGGAGTCGGAGCCTGTGCAGCTAAATGCCCACAGACCACTGGGCCACTGGGCCAGTAAGGAGTGGAGGGGAGAGCTGTCCAACACTGCAAAGTATCTCTGCTCTGCTGAAATCCCAGATCTTTGGGAAGCCCTGACAAGTTTGGAAGAATGGAGACTGGTTATCTCTTTATCATTCCTATCATTATGACCAATAAGCGATAAGACTAGCTGATGTTTACATAGCTAGCATTTTTAGATATAAGGTTTACAAAGCACTTTACAAATATCAACTGATCCTCATAGCAACTCTGGCAGATAGGTGCTATTATCCTTATTTTACAGATGAGGAAACTGAGGCAGACAGTGACTCACACAGGGTCACACGGGTTTTAAGTGTCTGAGACTGGATTTGAACTTGCTTCCTAAATTGAAGTTTATGTATTCTTTACAAAGTGCTGCCCTAGAAATCCTATGAGATCAGTAACGTTTGTGTTGTTTCTTTCATAAAAAATGTATTTGTCTCTCTTGTTTTCATATCAAACACATTCCCTTCTCCCACCCTTCCCAAAGAACAAAGGATAAAAAAGTAGGGGGAATACTCAGCCAAATGAACAGTATATTGAAATGGTCTGATGTATTTAGGGTCCAGTATCCATAGTCCCCCACCTCTGCAAAGAGAGAAGGAGAGAGGCCTTGTTGGACAGTGTCTCTTCTCTGGAGGTTACTGGGCTTGGTTATTAGGATGCTGAAGCATTCCATTTTAATCTCTTTGGCCCCTTTTACCATTCACATTTCCATAGTCATGGTTAGTAACACATGAGTTGTTATGCATATTGTGAGAACCACAGTGTGGCTCATGAGAAGCTGAAATTGCCCACATGATTTATAAACCCATATTCTCGTTGGCTGTCATAGTCCATTGGGTGCCATGAGTGATGTTCTGAAGATAAACACACACTTAGGCTCCATGATGGCCACATAGCTCTGGAAGCCACCACCCTCAATGTGCCTGAACTGGCTATAAACAATCTGGAGCTTGCACTCTGGCAGAGTCTTTTCAGGGCTTAGACTCATCCGCTTATGACTTCCTCCTTGCTGAGTGCTCAGGATTGGTCCTGCTCATTCATCTTGGAAAATGATGGCACAGAGATGATTTGGGGACAGAAGCAGGGCCAGGAACAGTGACGAGAAGTTTCAAAGAAGTGAATTTAGACTTGGTGGCTAATTCCTAAGAATTAGAGCTACCCCAAGGTGGAGTGGGCTATCTCAAGAAGGGGAGTGGGCTATCTCAAGAAGTGGAGTGGGCTATCTCAAGAAGGGGAGTGGGCTATCTCAAGCAGTGGAGTGGGCTATCTCAAGCAGTGGAGTGGGCTAGAAGTGGAGTGGGCTATCTCAAGAAGTGGAGTGGGCTATCTCAAGCAGTGGAGTGGGCGATCTCAAGAAGTGTTGTGGTCTATCTCAAGAAGTGGAATGGGCTATCTCAAGAAGGGGAGTGGGCTATCTTAAGCAGTGG